>NC_053390.1:172662730-172834238 GCF_905171765.1 Bufo bufo | reverse complement strand
CGCATCGCATCCGCGCGGAATACTCGCCTGTGTGAAAGGGGCCTAAGAGCTGTTTCACACGAGCGAGTCCATTGCGGGAATAACGCTCCAGTGGACTTGCAGGAGAGCACGGCATTATCATGATTTATAATGCTATGTGTCTCTGGTTGACCTTATTTCTACAGAATCATACTGACAGCTTTATGTCACTATGATTCTGTGGAAAAAAGGCCATGCAGAGACACATAGCATTATAAATCAGTATAATGCCATGCGCTCCTGCAAGTCCAGAGCGGAGGATCACACTCACACACGGAGCGTGATTCCCACAATGGACTCGCTCGTGTGAAACGGCCCTAAGGGCTCATGCACGTGGCTGTTGTTATTTTGCGGTCCGTTTTTAACGGATCCGTTTTTCACTATCTGAGTTTTTTTTTCTCTGATTTAAGTACTCTTCCGTTCTGTTATTCCACAAAACATATCCGTATGGTTTCCGTATGCGATCCATTTTTTGTGGATCGGAAACGGAAACAGTAACTTATTAATCACCAAACACATGAGCAATATGGGCTGGGCATAGCATTTCTACAGTATGGATCCACAAAATACGGATGAAATACGGATAACATACGGGGGGGTTTTCCGTGTGAGTTTTTGCGGACCCATTGTCCGCATTTTCCTCGGACCGTGATTTGCGGACAATAATAGGACATGCACTACTTTTTTGTGAAACGGAAATACGGAAATACGGAAATATGGAAACGGAATGCACACGGAGTACCTTCCATTATTTTGCGGACCCTTTGAAGTGAATGGTTCCGCATACGGTCCGCAAAAAAAAGGAACGGAGGCAGAAAGAAAATACATTTGTGTGCATGAGCCCTGAGGAGAACTTTTGATAATCCAGTCATCCACCCGTGTCCATAAATTATATAGCGGTATTATATGTGGTACAGCAAACAGAGATCCGGCACCAAATGAGACTTTTTTGATAAACAAAAATCAGCTTTATTGATCATTCATTAAAAAAAATGTTCAGCCAGCTTACATGTTAAAGAATCGTTAATTTCTAACGATAATTTGTTTTCCCTTAGTCCTAACAGCAGCACAGATGGGGTTAACTGCCCAGCGGATGTCTGGCTGGAGTATCAGAGGAGGAGGCTGAAAACAAAACTGGTAAAGAGATTACCTGGTTAATATTTTGGAAGGTTGGAACCTTAGGTCTGAAGTAAGGTAAAAACTTCAGGAGTACTCTGTCCTGCAAGAAGATGATGTAAGGGTGAATTGCAGAAAAAGCCTGTAGTCCAGAGATCCTCTTGGCTGAAGCTACGGCCAGAAGAAAAACCACCTTTAAGGTTAAAAATCTTAATTCTACCTCCTCCAATGGCTCAAAGGGGGGAGATGCTAACCCCTTGAGCACTACTGAAAGATCCCACTGGGGAATAGGTTTCAGTATAGTAGGCTTTAGTCTTTCAGCTCCCTTCAGGAAGCGTTTGATGAGTGGGTCCTGAGAATGCGGCCTGTTAAGGCAGGCCGAGATGGCACATATCTGTACTCTCAAGGTAGCTGGGGAGAGACCTTTATCAAGTCCATCTTGAAGGAATTGTAATATCGCAGGAAGGGGCGGATCTGCAGACGCCACCTGTTTGGAATCACACCATGACACGAAGATTCTCATGATTCTGGAGTAGGCCTTCTTCGTAGACTCTGCTCTGGAATGCGACAAAGTTCTCAGGACCAACTCGGAAAGCCCTTCTATGTTGGGAAGGGACTGATCAACCTCCAGGCTGTCAGGTTGAACCTGTGCAGATCTGGGCAGAGGTGAGTGTCCCATGACACCAGGGTCTGCTCCGGGGGGAGCCTCCAGTATTGTCCCTGACTCATCTGAATGAGCTGGGTAAACCAGGATCTCCTGGGCCAGAACGGTATGATGGCTATTACCGAGGCCTGATCCTGACGGATTTTCGTCAATACCCTCGGTATCATGGAAAACGGAGGGAAGATGTAAGCCAGCCTGAACCTCCACGTATCGACAGAGCATCTATCGCCAGGGGGTTGTCTTCCCTGTACAGGGAACAGACCCTCAGCACCTTGGCGTTGAACCTGGTCGCCATGAGATCCACCTCTGGCATACCCCATCTGTGAACTAACTGCCTGAAGATCTCCGGATGCAGAGACCACTCCATGGTCGGTAATCCTCGACTTAAGCAGTCCGCGATCATATTGAGGGAGCCTCGAATATGAGTGGCAGACAGATGGGAAAGGTTCGTCTCTGCCCACCGAAGAATTACCCCGATCTCTGACAGAAGGGGCAATGATCTTGTGCCTCCCTGCTTGTTTATGTAGAGAACCGCAGTCATATTGTCTGACTGGACTTTCACTGCTTTGCCCCGGATCTGAGGGGCGAAGTGAAGGAGGGCTAGCCGGATAGTTCGCATCTCGCGAAGATTGGAAGAGAGACGCCGCTCCAGAGGAGACCAAGATCCCTGCACTGGGGATCCGTCCAGGTGAGCGCCCCAGCCTACAAGGGACGTGTCTGTAGTCAATATGAGCCAAACTGGTTGGGTCATAGACTTCCCTGCTGGCAGATGGAACCACCATCTGAGGGAGTTCCGGGTTTGACTGGACAGGGAGCCCAGGGAATCTAGCCCCGCAGGGCTGCCGTTCCATAAATCTAAGACCTCCGACTGAAGAGGACGGAGGTGCCATAGCGCCCAAGGGACTGCGTCCGCAGCCGCTGACATGAGCCCCAGCATCTTCATGAGAGTTCGGATGGAGACTCGACGAGGGACATAAAGGACCCTTGCCAGGTCCTGAATCCGCGCTCTCCTTTCTAGAGTCAACTGGAGGGACATCTCCACAGAGTCGACCACGAATCCTAAATAATGGATTGAAGTCGATGGGCTCACATTCGACTTCTGCCAGTTGATAATCCAGCCCAGGCGGAGGAGAAAGGAGATTGCGATCTGAAGATGGTGGGTAAGGATCGGAACTGAAGAGGCTATGAAAAGCCAATCATCCAGATAAGGAACAATAGTCAGTCCTTGAAGTCTTGAAGCTGCCACCACCGAAACCACCACCTTGGTGAAGATAAGAGGGGCAGAAGAGATTCCGAAGGGAAGAGCGGCAAACTGAAAATGCCTGCGAACCCCTGAAATCTGGACCGCGATCCTGAGGAACTTCCGGGAGGCGGGATGGATCGGTATGTGGAGGTAAGCATCCTTGAGGTCCAGAGTAGCCATGACGTCCCCCGGGTTGAGGATATGGCTGACTGACCTTATGGTTTCCATCCGAAACCTGGTTTTCCTTACAAATCGATTGAGGAATCTCAAGTCGATAATCATTCGGAGATCTCCCGTCTTCTTGGGAACCAGGAATACTGGAGAATAGATCCCTAGGCCTCTCTCCCTTGCCGGTACCTCCTCCAGAGCTCCCTTGCAGATATAGTCCTGTATGTAGGACTCTAGAATTTTCTGTTTGGCAGACCCGAAACTTCGCGTGGCGGTGAATCTTTCTGGGGGGAGAGAGATGAGATCTACCTGGTAACCGGCAGAAACTATACCCTGAACCCAGGGGTCTGCAATTTGCTGGGCCCAAAGATGTTTGAAATGGGAGAGACGGCCCCCCACGGGAATCTGGGGGAGGGGTAAGGAAAAATCTAGAGGAGTCACGTCAGGGGCAGGAGGATTTAACCAAGAGCCTCTGGGAGGCCCATAGTCAGGAGGGTTTCGCCTCCCTGGTGGGTTTGCGGGGGCATCTCGAGGGTCTACGAGTCTGCCCCCCCCAATCTCTACGCCTAGCCTTCTGCCCTGAACGGCCTCCGCGATCCTGTCTGGTGCGTCCCCGAAAGGGCTGCTGGGGAAGACTCTTCCCTTTTTTGTCGGAGAGTCCCTCCATAATTTTATCTAACTCGGATCCAAACAGCCTGTCCGGCTCGAAGGGGAGCCCGCATAAATTAAACTTGGACGCATTGTCCACATTCCAAGGTTTCAGCCATAGTGGCCTACGGGCGGCTGAGACCAGGGCCATTGTTTTGGCTGCCAGCTTTAACTGCATCTGAGCGGAATCGCACAGAAAATCCATGGCCAGGTTGACTGATTTGAACGCGGTCAAGATGTCATCCCGGGAAACGCTCTGGTCAACGTCTGTCTGAATTTGGTTCAGCTTGGAGCGTAGGAAGGAGGCAACTTCAGTGGCCGCAATGGATGTTGAGGCGGAGGCAGCGGCCGCCGCGTAAACCCTTCTTAGGGTGCACTCTGCCCTCCGATCAAGAGGGTCCTGCAGACTAGACCCATCGTCTGCAGGGACCAGAGTGCGCCTGGACAACTTAGCTATCGCCATGTCCACCTTGGGAATGGAACCCCACGATTCCATCAAAGGTTTGGCCATCGGGTACATAAGTTTAAACTTCCTGGTGAGGACTGGACCTTTCTCAGGCTTTCTCCACTCTGTGCACATCACAGAGAGAAGGGTCTCATCCGCCCTAAAGACACGCTGTGTCCGGCCGGCGGGATCGGAGGACTCCCCCATGTCAACATCATGGTCCCCCGACCTGATGGACTTCAGCAACTTCTGTGTTTTCTCTGGTGGAAAAAAACAAGAAGTTAGTTCTTCTTCCTCAGAAGATGACCCCACCGAACAGGGGGTGGGTCTCTCGACTGGTGCAGCCACTTCCAAAGGAGCCTGGGAGGATCCTGGTAGCCTCTCGTTAAGTAGGCGCACTACTCCCTTTATGGAATCGTCCACATAGGTCTTGGTCCACTGGAACATCTCCTGCATCGTGGGTTCCGTGGTTGTTTGTGTGCGACAACTTTCACACCTGGAGTAAGGGCAGTTGTCGTCCAAGGGTGTGTTACAGTCGTAACAGGCCAAGTGCTTTCTCTTGGCCCCAGACTTCCGCTGTTGATCCGAATCCCTAGGGGAAGCCATCACTGTAACAGAAAAAGACAGGTCAAAAATCCAACAAAAAACACACAGAGGTGCAAAGAGACCATATGGGACGCCCACCAGCACTTGAAGAAAATAGAGCTGGAAAAAATACACAATAGCAAATGAGAATATGCCAAGCGCAGGGGACTCTGGAGCTAGCTTGTCAAAGCAATGCAAACAGAGACTGAATGACAGGCTCTGGGAGTTTAAGAAGGGAAAGCTCCGCCCCTGGGTGGGATTTCCACTGAGACTAAGCCCAGAATTCTGACACTCTAATGGAGCCTTATTATAGGCTCAAAACCTTCCCCCCACATCTTTTTAACAATCCTGACTGTGCAGGATGACCCTGGAAGAAAAACAGCCGTGCGGTGAGTGAGAAAAAACCACCGCCGCCGGAGAAACAAGAAACCGGAAGTGACGTTGCGCACATGGGCGTCACTTCCGGAAGATAGCAGCGCCCACAGCGCCGATACCAGCGCGGCCTAGAACAGAAGGGGCACCGCTGCGCCTCCGAAAACCAGCGTCGGAGGAAGAGGGGGGAGGGAACACCTTCCCCCGAGGTACAACTGTACAATATAGCGCAATAAGCTAGAAAAAAAGGCAAAAGGCAAAAGGGGCAATCTCTTGGAAAAAACTAGAGAGCTCCCTTCCATGCACACTTCAGCTCCCCAAAAGGGAAGCCTCACGCCAGTCCACCTGTCCAAAGGACAGAAAAAAACACGGTGGGCTGGGGGGCGATCTCCTCCCTTTCAGGGAGCTGAAGATTGCTTATTGGTTCTTGGGCTCATTAAAAATTCCGCCGGTCCTACCAGTCCACAGGGGGCAGTTATCCCCATCTGTGCTGCTGGTAGGACGTAAGGGAATAGCTCCTTACTCATAGCCATGTTGCTGAGTTTACTGTGTGGACTTTTCCTAAGGCCTCATGCACACGACCGTTGTGTGCACCCGTGGCCGTTGTTCCGTTTTCCGTGATTTTCTGCGGACCCATTGACTTTCAATGGGTCCGTTGAAAACTCGGAAAATGCACCGTTTGCCATCCGCCATCACCGTTTGACGGACAACGGTTCACGGACCCATTCAAGTCAATGGGTCCGTGAAAAAACACGGATGCACACAAGATTGGCATCGGTGTCCGTGATCCGTGTCCGTAGGCTACTTTCATACAGACGGATCCGAAGATCTTCGTGAAAACTCAAATCCGACAGTATATTCTAACACAGAGGCGTTCCCATAGTGATGGGGACGCTTCTAGTTAGAATATACTAAGAACTGTGTACATGACTGCCCCCTGCTGCCTGGCAGCACCCGATCTCTTACAGGGGCTGTCATACGCACAATTAACCCCTCAGGTGCCGCACCTGAAAGGGTTAATTGTGCGTATCATAGCCCCCTGTAAGAGATCAGGGGCTGCCAGGCAGCAGGGGGCAGACCCCCCTCCCTCCCCAGTTTTAATTTCTTTGGTGGCCAGTGCGCCCCCCCCCCGACCCGCCTCCCTTTATTGTATTAATATCATTGGTAGCCAGTGTGCGGCCCCCCCAAGCCCCCCTCCCTCCCTCTATTGTATTATCATTGGTGGCCAGTGTGCGGCCCCCCCTCTATTTTATTAATATCATTAGTGGCCAGTGTGCGGCCTCCCCTCCTCCCCCAATACTTAGCAATATTAGAAGCATCATACTTACCTGCTGCGCTGTCTGTGACCGGCCGGGAGCTCCTCCTACTGGTAAGTGACAGATCATTAAGCAATGCGCCGCACAGACCTGTCACTTACCAGTAGGAGGAGCTCCCGGCCGGTCACAGACAGCGCAGCAGGTAAGTATGATGCTTCTAATATTGCTAAGTAACCATGGCAACCAGGACTGCAGTAGCGTCCTGGTTGCCATGGTTACCGATCGGAGCCCCAGCGATTAAACTGGGACTCCGATCGGAACTCTCCGCTGCCACCAATGATCGGAGATACTAATGATATTAATACAATAGAGGGGGGGCCATGGGGGGCGCACACTGGCTACCAATGATAATACAATAAAGGGAGGGAGTGGGGGGCCGGGGGGGGCGCACACTGGCTAACAATGATATTACAATAAAGGGAGGCGGGGGGGGCCGCACACTGGCTACCAATGATAATACAATAGAGGGAGGGAGGGGGGGCCGGGGGGGCGCACACTGGCTACCAATGATAATACAATAAAGGGAGGGAGGGGGGGTGCACACTGGCCACCAATGATATTCAAACTGGGGAGGGAGGGGGGTCTGCCCCCTACTGCCTGGCAGCCCCTGATCTCTTACAGGGGGCTATGATACGCACAATTAACCCCTTCAGGTGCGGCACCTGAGGGGTTAATTGTGCGTATCACAGCCCCCTGTAAGAGATCGGGTGCTGCCAGGCAGCAGGGGGCAGTCATGTACACAGTTCGTAGTATATTCTAACTTGAAGCGTCCCCATCACCATGGGAATGCCTCTGTGTTAGAATATACTGTCGGATATGAGTTTTCACGATGTAACTCAAATCCGATGGTATATTCTAACATAGAGGCGTTCCCATGGTGATGGGGATTCTTCAAGTTAAAATATACCATCGGATTGGAGAAAACTCAGATCCTATGGTATATTAACTCCTGACTTTACATTGAAAGTCAATGGGGGACGGATCTGTTTGTAATTGCACCATATTGTGTCAACGTCAAACGGATCCGTCCACATTGACTTGCATTGTAAATCAGGACGGATCCGTTTGGCTCCGCACGGCCAGGCGGGTACCAAAAAAACATTTTTTTCATGTCCGTGGATCCTCCAAAAATCAAGGAAGACCCACGGACGAAAAAATGGTCATGGATCACGGACCAACGGAACCGCGTTTTGCAGACCGTGAAAAAATACTGTCGTGTGCATGAGGCCTAAATGTGATGCCTGTATCTCCTTGCCATGCAGGTGCATCTTCTGCAGCTGAGTGGTGAGCTGACCACTACCATTTTATAAGAGGTTTTCCCCCCATTTTTATTTTTTGTGTGTGCTACTTTCATGGTCACCGCTACCAGCTTGATTTAGTTTGCAGTATCAATGAACTTTATAGCTAGCAATGCAGACTGATTCTCTATGCTTAGGATCAAAGTGGCTACACCATGCCGCAGATAGAAATGGGTATTGTGAAATTATATCAAAGTGGAGGGCACTCAATTACCTGGGATTGGATGTTTGTAGTATATAAGATAAATTAATACAAATGTAACGGTAATATGTTTAAAAATGGATATTTATTGTAATCCTTAAAAATATAAAATATGTAGGAATGGATGTAAAAAATGATGGGGAAGGGGGGGTGTTGGAGAGGGAGGGTGGTGGTTGATAATACAAAAAGGTGTATATAGAAAAATTACAATTAAAATTAAAAATTAAATTAAAAAAAATAATAAAAAATTGGAAACAAGACAGAATATCCGCGGCGTCCCACGAGGGCGGGAGATGGGCTGTTGAAAAAAACGTGCGGGAGTAGCGCCGTTCCAGCCCGTATGGAGATGCTGCGGATATTCTGTCTTGTTGGATCCAATGGGTCCAGGGGTGGATGTCTGGTCCTTTGTGGAGGAGCAGTGATCCGTGTGCTGCTGCAGGGGAAACCAGGCGCGTTTCGAAACAAGCTGTTTCTTCTTCACTGGCCTGCAGCATAGTGGATTTTCCTGGATTATAAGGGAATGATAGGGGCGTTCCCAATTACTGGAAAAAGGGGGCGTGACTGTGATACTGCGAACCCAAGTGTTGGATTAATTCTGAGTGATGTTTTAACAATATTCAATGGTGTGGCATGAGGAAGCGAACTTGCACTGTGAAAGAGTGAGTGTCTTATTTAGATGATCATTATGATGTCAGTGTGATGATGCAAACAAAAAAGAAAGATCGGCACTCGTGATGATGCGGTCAGGTGATTAAATCGTGTTCGCCAGAGGATAGGTGTGTTCAAAGTGCGATCATGTGATTGTTAGATGCAATTTAACTCGTGATCGTGCGCTGGGACGGCCTTATAAAAAAATATATATACCCCCTTGTTATTGAAGTGAGGATTAAGTTAAAGGTGCGGTTCTGATGCTTTTTTATTAGGGAGATATGTGTTTAAATTTTGAAGGTTTTTATTATGATATGGATAGTCTTCACATATGTATATACACTCACCCAAAGAATTATTAGGAACACCATACTAATACGGTGTTGGACCCCCTTTTGCCTTCAGAACTGCCTTAATTCTACGTGGCATTGATTCAACAAGGTGCTGATAGCATTCTTTAGAAATGTTGGCCCATATTGATAGGATAGCATCTTGCAGTTGATGGAGATTTGAGGGATGCACATCCAGGGAACGAAGCTCCCGTTCCACCACATCCCAAAGATGCTCTATTGGGTTGAGATCTGGTGACTGTGGGGGCCATTTTAGTACAGTGAACTCATTGTCATGTTCAAGAAACCAATTTGAAATGATTCGAGCTTTGTGACATGGTGCATTATCCTGCTGGAAGTAGCCATCAGAGGATGGATACATGTTCTCATTCTGTTTATGCCAAATTTGGACTCTACCATTTGAATGTCTCAACAGAAATCGAGACTCATCAGACCAGGCAACATTTTTCCAGTCTTCAACAGTCCAATTTTGGTGAGCTCGTGCAAATTGTAGCTTCTTTTTCCTATTTGTAGTGGAGATGAGTGGTACCCGGTGGGGTCTTCTGCTGTTGTAGCCCATCCGCCTCAAGGTTGTGCGTGTTGTGGCTTCACAAATGCTTTGCTGCATACCTCGGTTGTAACGAGTGGTTATTTCAGTCAACGTTGCTCTTCTATCAGCTTGAATCAGTCGGCCCATTCTCCTCTGACCTCTAGCATCCACAAGGCATTTTTGCCCACAGGACTGCCACATACTGGATGTTTTTCCCTTTTCACACCATTCTTTGTAAACTCTAGAAATGGTTGTGCGTGAAAATCCCAGTAACTGAGCAGATTGTGAAATACTCAGACCGGCCCGTCTGGCACCAACAACCATGCCACGCTCAAAATTGCTTAAATCACCTTTCTTTCCCATTCTGACTTTCAGTTTGGAGTTCAGGAGATTGTCTTGACCAGGAGCACCCCCTAAATGCATTGAAGCAACTGCCATGTGATTGGTTGACTAGATAATTGTATTAATGAGAAATAGAACAGGTGTTCCTAATAATTCTTTAGGTGAGTGTATATTTATGCCCACACATCCTTATGCAGTGAGGTTTAGGCTAGAGGTGCTGTTCTGATGCGTTTTATTAGGGGAATATGTGTTACAATTGTGAACGCTGTGTTGTGATATTAATAGTCTTTACACGTACATACATGTGTATATATATATATATATATATATGTTCATGTATGCATAAATGAAAGAACTTGATGATAGAGAGGGAAAATCTAAAAAGACAAAAAAAATATTATATAAAAAAATAAATACAATTCTTTATGTAAAAATTCCTTATATAAAAAAATCTTCTACATACAAATGTGTGTATATAGAAAAAAAGAAAACTATATAGGAACGTGGAGAATATTATCATTATAGAGAGGCCTTAAATAGGGGTACAAGCAGAGAAGAAAGGGAGATTTAAATTGTTTATTATTTTATATACCCTTGTCATTGTCTGGGGTCTTTACAGGTATTCTTATTTTTCTCCACCGGTCTCTTCCCAAGGGATGCGTTTATGAGGAGGGACAAGAGGCACCTACTGGGAAAACCCAAATGGTTTTGAAGGTGATTGACATCATAATTTTTTTTTGGGGATTTGTTATTTATTTATAATTGCAAATCATTTGTAGTTATTGATTGTAGGTTATTTGTTAGATAGTGTATCGGACGTGGAGGTGCTGGTAAGCAGCCGGACCTCGGCCTCCTGTCCCAGACGGGCAGCTGCCCATGGGCATCCAGTTGAATTCATAAAAAGCCAAAGAGTTCAATATCTGCATTCAGTCCTGCCGGAATGAGAGTGTCAAATTCAAAGATCCTTCTTGATTCCATTCTACAGTCGTGGCCAAAAGTTTTGAGAATTACATAAATATTGGAAATTGGAAGAGTTGCTGCTTAAGTTTTTATAATAGCAATTTGCATATACTCCAGAATGTTATGAAGATTGATCAGATGAATTGCATAGTCCTTCTTTTCCATGAAAATTAACTTAATCCCAAAAAAACCTTCCCACTGCATTTCATTGCTGTCATTAAAGGACCTGCTGAGATCGTTTCAGTAATCGTCTTGTTAACTCAGGTGAGAATGTTGACGAGCACAAGGCTGGAGATCATTATGTCAGGCTAATTGGGTTAAAATGGCAGACTTGACATGTTAAAAGGAGGGTGATGCTTAAAATCATTGTTCTTCCATTGTTAACCATGGTGACCTGCAAAGAAACGCGTGCAGCCATCATTGCGTTGCATAAAAATGGCTTCACAGGCAAGGATATTGTGGCTACTAAGATTGCTCCTCAATCAACAATTTATAGGATCATCAAGAACTTCAAGGAAAGAAGTTCAATTCTTGTTAAGAAGGCTTCAGGGCGTCCAAGAAAGTCCAGCAAGCGCCAGGATCGTCTCCTAAAGAGGATTCAGCTGCGGGATCGGAGTGTCACCAGTGCAGAGCTTGCTCAGGAATGGCAGCAGGCAGGTGTGAGCGAATCTGCACGCACAGTGAGGCGAAGACTTTTGGAAGATGGCCTGGTGTCAAGAAGGGCAGCAAAGAAGCCACTTCTCTCCAAAAAAAACATCAGGGACAGATTGATCTTCTGCAGAAAGTATGGTGAATGGACTGCTGAGGACTGGGGCAAAGTCATATTCTCCGATGAAGCCTCTTTCCGATTGTTTGGGGCATCTGGAAAAAGGCTTGTCCGGAGAAGAAAAGGTGAGCGCTACCATCAGTCCTGTGTCATGCCAACAGTAAAGCATCCTGAGACCATTCATGTGTGGGGTTGCATCTCATCCAAGGGAGTGGGCTCACTCACAATTTTGCCCAAAACACAGCCATAAATAAAGAATGGTACCAAAACACTTCTTCCAACAATCCAACAACAGTTTGGTGAAGAACAATGCATTTTCCAGCACGATGGAGCACCGTGCCATAAGGCAAAAGTGATAACTAAGTGGCTTGGGGACCAAAACGTTGACATTTTGGGTCCATGGCCTGGAAACTCCCCAGATCTTAATCCCATTGAGAACTTGTGGTTAATCCTCAAGAGGCGGGTGGACAAACAAAAACCCACTAATTCTGACAAACTCCAAGAAGTGATTATGAAAGAATGGGTTGCTATCAGTCAGGAATTGGCCCAGAAGTTGATTGAGAGCATGCCCAGTCGAATTGCAGAGGTCCTGAAAAAGAAGGGCCAACACTGCAAATACTGACTCTTTGCATAAATGTCATGTAAGTGTCGATAAAAGCCTTTGAAACATATGAAGTGCGTGTAATTATATTTCACTACATCACAGAAACAACTGAAACAAAGATCTAAAAGCAGTTTAGCAGCAAACTTTGTGAAAACTAATATTTGTGTCATTCTCAAAACTTTTGGCCACGACTGTAGACATATTGCTAATGTGGTCGCCTCCTCTCCAATGTATCCTGACTTTCTCTATTGCTGTGAATCTTAAGGTGGAGGGGTCGCTATTGTGATGATCTTTATAGTGTTTGGAGACTGAGTGTAGTTCGAACCCCTTTTTTATGTTTGTCATGTGTTCAGAGACTCTATTCTTAAGGGTGCATGTAGTGCGTCCAACGTACTGTTTGTTGCATGGGCATTCTAAGATGTAAATGACGTCTGTTGAGTCACAGGTTAGACCGTCTTTGATTTAGAATGTGTATGAATTTTGTGAGGATGTGATATCTGTTTTTTTTGGGGGGAAAAGAGGTTGTCTTACAGTTGTTGCACTTGCCACACCTGTGGAAATCTTTGAATGACAGCCAATTGGATATGTTTGGTGTGGTTCTAGTCTTAATGGTTGGTGCTATTTTTAGGCCTAGGTTCACGGCTTTAGTGTATGTGATCCGTGGTTTCTCAGTAAGGATGGATCCTATAGTCTTATCTTTCAAAAGGTGTGACCAGTTTATCTTCTTGTTTTGATACTTTATCTGTTGGTGTTAAAAAATCTGTTCTATTCATAGCTCTAACTTTGTCGAGCGAGTTTTTTATTGAATCCATCGGGTACGCCTTGGTTAGAAATTCTTGTTTGATAAAAGAAAAGGAGGGGCACTCAAATATCAAGGAGCCCTGGACAACATATGTATATAAGTACAATATTAAACACCAATGTATCTCATAAAACACCACTGAGCTAAAATGAACAAAATAAAATAGCATAAAATACCATAAAATGCACATAGGGGGTAATAAATGCAACGTGAATTCTACGCCGTACTAGTGAACAAAGTTTCTGGCTCCAATGATGACCAGATAAAGTCTTTTGTACACTTCAATGGAATCAAATATACTGTGGGTACAATGTGTTAGTGTTCCTAGTAGGGATGGTAAACTGTACGTGTGGGTAATACAGCTCTTGTAGATGAAGGAAAACGCTCATGGAATATTATCTATGTATCAACTGGAGCAATATAAAAAGGAACCATATACGTTACCAGCAGATGGTAGGCCGATCCTGGTTAGTGCTGTTAATTTTAATCTTACCGCCGAGAGGCAGATTGGTTGCTCATAAAATACCATGCACGTAACCAGGCATTTGTGTATTACAATGGTAGCGCTACCTTTGTAATACACGACTGCCTGGTTACGTGCTCAGTCACGTGGAATCACAGCCAAGTCACGTGGGATGCCACGAGAACACAGCAAGACTACACGGGATGCCGTTAGTCAGTTTCAGCGGTGAAACAGAGAGGATCCTGAGCAACCAATCTGCCTCTCGGTGATAAGATTAAAATTAACAGCGCTAACCAGGATCGGCCTACCATCTGGTGGTAACGTATATGGTTCCTTTTTATATTACTCCAGTTGATGCATGGATAATATTCCAAGAAGCTTATCAGAGTATTCTTTCTGAGTTACTATTCTGTCCAGTATTTCCTCAGATATTCCCACAGGGTTCAGTTGATATTGTAATGGTACAAAGAACAGGAAAACAGAATGTAACAAACAGTGAGTCTGGACCCACTGTACCAACTAACTGATTTGACATTTGGCTAGTCCTAAGTGTGTTATCCTGTCAATCCCTTGGTTTTTACCATTTAAAGGGAATCTGTCACATTGAACATGGTGTCTGAGCTGAAGACAGCATGTTATAGAGCAGGAGGAGCTGAGCAGATTGATAGCTTTATGGGGAAAAGACTCAGTAAAACTTGTATTTTATTCATTTATATCTGTGCTTATTCTGGGCTTTGAAGTCCAGGAGACGTTCTATCAGTGATTGGCAGCCTTCCCTCTATGACTGTGTATACAGAGATAGCCGTCAATCTCTGATAGGACCACCTTGATCCACCTTTACTTCAAAGTTTAGAATAATCAGCAATTTAAATGAAATATACTTCTTTTTATGACAGTTTGTCAGTGTGATTCCCCCCATGCCAATCCACCCATACTCTTTCCAGCAAACTAGAAATCTTGTTATGGACGTCTTTGAAAGTTTTGGATAGTGTATATTTTATATTTTAAATATACAGTGGATATAAAAAGTCTACACACCCCTGTTAGGCTGCATGCACACGAACGTTGTTTGTTTCCGTGTCCGTTCTGTTTTTTTTGCAGATAAGATGCAGACCCATTCATTTCAATGGGTCCGCAAAAATGCGGACAGCATACCGTGTGCTGTCCGCATCAGTATGTCCGTTCCGTTTCCACGCAAAAAAAATAGTGCATGTCCTATTTTTTTCTAGTTTGCGGACAAGGATAGGCAATGCATTACAATGGATCCACAAAAAAAACGGATGCCATACGGAACGTCATCCTTTTTTTTGTGGATCCGCAATTTGCGGACCGCAAAACACGTGTGTGCATGTAGCCTTAAAATTTCAGGTTTCTGTGATGTAAAAAAAATGAGACAAAGGCCTAATGCACACGATCCGTTTATGTTTTTGTTTCCGTTGTGTTTTCCGTGTGTCTTCCGTTTTTTTGCGGACCGCAAAAAAACAAGAAATGGTAAAAAAATAAGTGAGATTTAAATATCCACACCCAAGATACAGGTATATATGATGGTCACCTGAGTTTTGTTTGGTGGCCATTTTCTGTAGTCTTTACAGGGTACAGAGGTTTGTTTGGTTGCTTGGCTTTGCTGTTCTTGGCTTTTCCCTTGTTGCGTCTTGGTTTCACCATGGTGGATGAATCTGAGGAAGAAGTTGTACTGCACTGGCTAGTTTCTCGACGATGGGGACAGTGCTTCCTTTTGTTGGACGAGGAACCGAGTAGAAGGCGGCAATTTTGGGTCCATCAGATTGTTTCCCAACGCTACCGGAAAGGACACTTTCATACCCTCTACCAAGATCTTTGGCAGCATCCTGAGAAGTTTTGGGCGTTCTGTCGGATGTCAGTGTCTACATTTGATTGCTTGCTGTTGTCTCTCTGTACTGTCCTTACCTTCATGGACACCAATATGAGGTGCAGCATTACTCCTGAGGAAAGGCTCATTGTCACGTTGAGGTAAGCTATATCTTATTCATAGTTCAAAGAGTAATGTGCACTGATTCTGTCATCAGTAACATGTTTCTGGAAATGGCTGGTGTTAGACATGTGCTAATGTTTGTAGAAGTTACCTTTCTTTGTCCATAATATGTTTGGTCCATTGTCAAATATATTTCTGGTGTTAAATCCCTAACACATAACATGGCCAGATTAAAGGTAGTCGTGTATTTTAAAATTGTTAACTATTTGTGTTTGTTTGGCTAATGTCATCATCATGCAGAGTGTTCACATTGTCCTTGAAGTCGGCCATACATTCTGTATGAAATGGTGTAAACACAGTTGCTCTAGCATAGCTTGTGTGAGTAGTGCCCACACCTCAATTTCTGAAAGTGTTTTTTTTTTAGTTGTACCCATATATCTCATATAAAACGTTATAGGAATCATGTATTGTATGTTACCTTTTTTTAGCTGCTTACTGTTATTTTATTTTTCTGTATTTTTCTACAGATTCCTTTCAACTGGGAACTCTTTTGCATCCCTGCATTTTGAGTTTCTTTTGGGAACCTCAACCATTTCTCGGATTGTGCGTCACACTTGCCATGTCATCTGGCATCAACTCCAAGAGACGGTGATGCCACAGCCCAAGACGGATGATTGGGTTCGGATCGCTGAGGGCTTCAATCTTTCTGCGCAGTTTCCCAACTGCATCAGGGCACTGGATGGCAAGCACATCCGTGTTAAGAAGCCTCCTCACTCAGGGTCCCGATTCTTCAATTATAAGCAATATTTTTTGGTAGTGCTTATGGCTGTTGCTGACAGTAACTACCGGTTTATGATAGTTGATATCGGGGCCTATGGAAGCACAGCAGATGCTCGCATCTTTAGTGCTTCTAGAATGGGGGAGCAGCTTTGTGCCAACCAGCTTGCCCTGCCCGAGTCCAGAAGACTGCCCGGATCAGCTGGTCCGCTGACTCCATTTGTCATTGTGGTGGATGAAGGGTTTGCATTGACTCACCATGTTATGCGGCCCTTTCCAAAGTATGGTTTGGATGTCATGAGGCGTATTTTCAACTACAGGTTGACTCGTGCCCGTCGGTATGTTGAGTGCGCTTTCGGGATACTCTCTAGCAAGTGGAGGGTGTTTTTGTCATCCATACAGATGGATCTGGAGAATGCTAAACTGGTGATTCAAGCTTGTGTTGTTCTACACAACTTCACCAGGATTCACGAGGCTTCCTCTTCTGTTGACATGGAAGATTTTCCTACGTCACCAGGTTTGGGTTTGGATAGGACCCTGCATAGACGACCTGGGACTGCAGGCATTGCAGTTCAGGAACTCTATGCAGACTACTTTTTCAGCCCAGAGGGGTCCTTGCCATGACAGAGGGATGCTATTCTTGGCAGTGTTTGATTTCTTCTGTGCTCGATTGTTTTTTTTGTTTTTTTCTAGATAGCTTGTGTAATTTATGTCTTCGTCTAATAGGAATTCCAGAGAAAGCTGAGGGATTGGTTCAGAAATACGGTCGCTAAAGACTCCCTGTCTCCTTTCTTTGCTATTGAAAGAGCACACAGAGTGCCGTCCCGTCCTTTGCCTCCGGGGGCCCTCCCAGACCAGTTTTGATGAAGCTTCTACTTTTCCAGGACCGGAATAGTATTTTTCGCAAGGCCAGGGACCATCCGGATCTTTCCATCGGCGGATACAAAATCTCAATTTTTCCGGACTTTTCGGCGGAATTGCGAAGACGTAGAGCTCGCTTCTTGGATGTGAAACGCACTCTAAGATCCCATGGAATTCAGTACTCCATGCTCTACCTGTCTAAGCTACGTGTGCAATTCCAGGGCAAAACCCACTTCTTTGAGTCGCCGGAGGACGCCTACCGTTGGACTGAACAACTAGGATGCCTGTGTGCCATGCCAGGAGTAGATCCGTCGTCACAGACCTGAAGATGTCCTTCTGCAGCCTTGACAGACTTTTGCCTTCATACCAGGGCGGATGAGTATTTTGCTCTATATTTGCACTAACCATACTTCTTTCCTGCAGGACTGCATTTGTCGATAATGTTTTTTTGCCCTTTCCTGTTGTAGGTTAATGTATCTGTCTTTTCAGGAGTGCTGCTTGCTGCTGTGGTGGGTTTTTTGATGCCGCACAGGACTAAACAGCCGCTTGTCATGCAAACGTATTAATGGCCGGGGTTGCTGTTTGGGAGTTCTGTTGATTATCTCTATGTCTACTTTTTATGTGGGCTTGTTATTGCTTCCAATGTTGTGGGCTGCAGGAGAATCTTCTATGCCTCACACTCTCCGTTGGGACCGCTGAGAATGTCCCTTCTTGTAGGATGTTATCTTGTGTTTTCTTTCTTTGGTGGAATTTTTTGAGCAGAGAGACAACTTTCTCTATTGCAACACAGTTGGGCGATAGGCTCCAGCATACCAGATTTTTCGCTATCCTACAGTTATATGTATCATTGTGTGATGGTGGGTAAAACCAATATTATAGCGTGAAATGTGAGAGGCTTGGGTAATCCAATCAAGCGTCAGGCGGTCTTTACTGCTACTCAACCGTATCAACCAGCCGTTTTATGTCTTACTGAGACCCATCTGAAACGCCAGCATCATAGACTGTTGGCTAAGCCTTGGATTTCACAAGCCTTCCAGTCTACCTTTTCTTCGCAAGCTAGAGGGATTAGCATTCTGGTTCATAGAGCAATTCCGTTTGAATGTCATACTAGTAAATTTGACTTGGAGGGGAGATATGTGTGATTACATTGTACTATTTTTAGGGTACAGTTCCTGTTGATAGCTGTCTACATTCCACCCCCATATTTCACTGTGGCAATCAAGGAAATCTTGGAATGGATCTCCTGCATGCCGCAGATTCCTACTTTGATGGTAGGAGATTTTAATAATTGTCTTGATCCTGAATTGGACTGGTTTTCATCGTCCCAGGCTGCGTCGTCGTCTGGAGAGACCTCATTGGCAAGACTATTGAGAGAGGTAGATTTATATGGTCTCTGGAGGATTTGATTTCCAATGGAGAGACAATTCTCTTGCTTTTCAGCTTCAAACTCATCTCTGTCCAGGATAGACTTGCCTATTTGGTCGCTGGAGACCTCTTCTTATGTATCGGTAGTGGAATACTTACCTCGTAGCCTCTCTGACCACTCCCCCATTCACCTTGAATTGATGCTTGAGGAATCCGGGAGTCATCGGGGTATGTCGGTATGGAAGCTTAATTCATTCTGGATCCAATTATTGGATGAGGAAGAGCCACTGACTAGACTCATTATAGAATTCTTTGATAACAATGTAGGGTCTGCATCCCTCAACTCGGTTTGGGATGCTATGAAGGCGTATGTAAGAGGCCTCTTTATTCAAAGAATACAGAGGCGTAAATCTAAGTCTTGGGCACATACTAAGGCCATGCAACTGGAGGTGCTGACATGGGAACACAGGTTCATAGACGCCCCGTCCCCACATGTAGAGGCACAGTGGAAAGAAGCACAAGCTAGGTTCAATGAGCACTTACTACATATAGCTAATAATAAACGATTCTCCTTACAACAAAAATATTTTGAGGTGGGTGAAAGTACTGGTAGCTTATTAGCGAGGGTGATGCGATCACAAGATGGTCCTTCTAGAATTGCAGCCATACGGACTCTCGATGAAGATCTCTCCGTGGAGGATGATACTATATTGAAGACATTTCATTGCTTTTATAGGGAATTGTACACCTCAAAAATAACAGTGACTAAAGACGATATTCAACGATATCTTGCTCATATATCGCTTACTAGGCTAACACCGAAATCCGCTGCTCTCCTGGAAGAACCCCTAACACTAGAAGAATTAGAGATGGCCTTGAGCTCCTCTCCCAATGATAAATCCCCAGGATCAGATGGACTTCCGGCGGAATTCTTTAAGCGATATAGGGAGCCCATTTAATGAAGCCCTACAAGTTGGTATCCTGCTCGCATCTATGCGTGAAGCTTTAGTGGTAGTGATTCCAAAGCCAAATAAGGATTTAACTCAATCCGAATCTTATATAGACCCATTTCACTACTACCACATGATATCAAAATATTAGCTAAAGTATTGGCCAATAGACTTAATAAAGTTATATCTCCGATAATTCACAAAGATCAATCTGGGTTTATGCCAGATAGAAGCACAGCAGTTAATCTAAGGAGACTGTTTCTTAATAGAGATGGCTTTGCGGTTCGCCCAGCGGTCGTTTCGCTGCGGACTTTGCGTGTTCGCGATTCGCCGAACATATAAAGAAATTTGCGCCCGCCATATTCTTTTACATTGTGAAGAACTTTGACCCATGACACATCCATCAGGTGGTACAGGACAGCCAATTGAGACATTTCAGCACATGGACATACCCCCTACCTTATAAATAAACCTGATCTGGTCACCATTTTACATTCAGTGTTTTGCCAGTGTAGGGAGAGGTTGCTGTGTGGAGCAGGGACAGGCTGTAAGGGACACCAAATGCTAGCTAATAGGGCCACAAAAGTCATTTTAAGCACTAGTATAGGTCTGCTATCGATATGTGTGATACACAGAGGGGTGCGATATACTTATAATATACTTTTATAATGAGTCAAAAACAAATAGATCTATATAGTGATCACCTGGAAGTCAGGGGCCTAGGGGCTTATTGTCTTATTTTGGAAAAATGTTAATAAAGATAAACATAAAGATAAAAAATAATTTCTAACTAAGGCCTCTTTCACACTTGCGTTGTCCGGATCCGTAGTGCACTCCATTTACCGGAGGTGCCCACCGGATCCGTAACAACGCAAGTGAACTGAAAGCATTTGAAGACGATGCGTTCAGTGTTACTATGGCACCCAGGACGCTATTAAAGTCCTGGCTGCCATAGCCGCCAGAATGAAGTCAGAGCGCCCCATGCGCATGGATGACGTGATCCATGCGACACGTCATCCATGCACGTGGGGCGCCCTGACGTCACTCTGAAGCGCCCCGGGAGCCGCACGGACGGTAAGTATACTGCTCCCCCGCTCCCCACTACACTTTACCATGGCAAACAGGACTTTAGCGTCCTGGAAGCCATGGTAACCATTCAGAAAAAGCTAAACGTCTGATCCGGTAATGCGCCGAAACGACGTTTAGCTTAAGGCCGGATTAATGCCTTTCAATGGCCATTAATTCCAGATCCGGCCTTGCGGCAAGTGTTCAGGATTTTTGGCCGGAGCAAAAAGCGCAGCATGCTGCGCTATTTTCTCCGACCAAAAAACGTTCCGTTCTGGAACTGAAGACATCCTGATGCATCCTGAACGGATTTCTCTCCATTCAGAATGCATTGGGATAGTCCTGATCAGGATTCTTCCGGCATAGAGCCCCGACGACGGAACTCTATGCCGGAACCCAACAACGCAAGTGTGAAAGAGCCCTAACTAATTTTATCCAGCCATTATTCATTAAAAACAGCAACTGGTAGATTTCTGTTAGTAAGTTAACCATTTAATATCTTTCTTTTTCAGTATAACTGGTTTTGAAACATGCCAATTTGCATTAAGTAGAATCTTTTGCAGTTCTACAAGGACATTCATTTCATTCTACATATGTCATCATGACAAAAGTCCACTTGTAAGTACTATGCACACTCATTTCCTTGCTAATCCCCTCCTGTTAAATTTCAATCCAGTTCAAAGCAAGAATAAAGAACTCCAGTAAAAGAAGGCACTTCAGAGATCTTACAGATTTTTTAATGACTTATGAGTAACCAGTATATAAACAATTAGGTAACAGGTAGGTTTTAAAATATTCTAAGCATGAGGTCATCTATTACTCAGCCATGAAAGAACCACATGATTGCATATATTTAAAGCATTTCTTTACCTACTGCAAGGATTTTTGTAAATGCATACAGTGAGAAATATTTTATGCTCCCTGGAATTTTGTTCTGTACTGTGCTAGTATTTCTGCATAGTTGATGTATGGATTGAAACGATAGCTCATGTCAATATTTATTAGAAGTAGATTGTAAACTGATGAGCAAAAAGGTAACAATATTTTGAACTTTTGACTGTCAGGCTCCATATCTCACCATCCACTACAGCTTGGAACGTGAGACTACCATCATTTTACAGACAATCGTCTTGGCTATCTCATATATAAATTGGACTTGCAACTATTTAGCATATGATTAGTTATGCACATTCTTGTCACGTAACTGCATTGTTACTGTTTTGCTCCTAAAATAAAATTTTTTAATTTTTTATATTTTGTTAGTATTTTGTAAATCCACCTTTGGCTTTCAACACTGAATTCTTCTGGACATGCTCTCGATTACTGATGAGCGGCAGGGGCTATATTAGAATTTGCGATATTTCATGAATATTTTGTAGAATATTTATCATATATTCGTGAATTTTGTGAATTCGAGATTATTTTATTGAATGCGAAAAATTGGCAATGTAAAAATCACGTAATGCGAATTTATAACGCAAAATACAGGCGTGGGTCACTTTGGCTACATTTTTCAAGCTGGTATAAGTTTCCTGAGACTGGAAAAAATGGTTGGCACGGCAGAACATTGGAATAGCTTTATATGCAGATATAGTCAAATGCTCCAATATATTTGCGATTGCGCTAATCGTCAGTGCAACTTCACATTTTAGCAGGTCTGACTACAGATTACTGATTGGTGCACTAAGTATTGCTGTGAACTTGACATTGCTTCCTTCTCATTGGCCTAAAAACAAGAAGCAGAGAGGAATTATGTGTTCAGATGGAAAAAAATCCAGAATATTCAATATAACGAATATATAGCACTATATTCTAAATATTCGCAAATTCTCAAAGTGGCGATATTCGTAATAAAAATTCGCTATTCGAATATTCGTGCTCAACACTACTCTCGATCAGATTCAAGCATGTCTCGACCAAATTCTGTTCCCAAGTCTCTTCTACACGTTCCCAATGTTGGTGCATACTGGTCGACTCACTTGGATACGAATACAGCGTTTTCTTTAACTTTACCGACAAGTGTTCGATTGGGTTGAGGTCTGGGGACTGTGAGGGTCAATCCAGCACCTCTACTTCATTGTCATTGAACCATTTATTTGCCATTCTCCACATATACTTAGGGTCGTTGTCCAGCTGGCACACTATGTCGTCCATAGTACTCGAATATACGAAGTACCTCACCTTGTAGGATACTCACACATAGTCAGAAATGAGACAACATCTATCCTGGTCAAGTATCCAATGCCATTTAGTGCGATGCTTGTGCAGTTCATAGTGCGCCCTGGGCTGATGAATGGCGGGAAAAGTCTAAGGCATATTTGTATACCTTAGGCTTTTTCCAGGGTGCAGATACCCACAGAGAGGGCTCTGAGTGCCACCTCAGACACCTTTGCCATAGGTTCACCGCCACTGCCTTAGCGTCCATTCACACGTCAGTATTTTGTAAATCGCTTCCATTCCGCAAATTTGCGGAAAGGAATGTGGACCCATTCATTTCAATGGCCCCGCAAAGAATGTGCGCTGTCCGCATCCGTTGTTCCATTCCGTTATGTGAATCTGCAAAAAAAATAGAGCTTGTCCTACTATTGTCCGCAAAATGTGGTCCGTGGTCCCAATGTAGTCAATGAGTCCACAAAAATGCGTATGACATGCGGAATGCATGAATATGTCATCCTCATGTCATCCGAAATTGCGGATCTGTTTCTAGGAAATATCCCAAAAACATTTTTTAGTACCTTAGCAACATATATTCCACCTTCCTTTTTTTGCAGAAAAACGGAACGGATTCAGATGTAAAATTGGTAAAAATGGAAGGTTTTTGCGGAAACGCGGATCTGCAAGAAACGGAATGGAAATCTGGAAAAGAAAAATACTGACGTCTGAATGCATCCTTAGGGTGTCTTACAGCCCCACAAACACATTGAATTGCATTGTGTTGAGCTTGACCCCCAGTCCATTAAAATGAAGGACACAGGAATCCTGGTGATCAGTGGGGATCCCTGTGGTTAGACCCCTACCAATCTAGCAGTTGTAATCTATCCAGTGGTTAGGTGATAGCTTATTACCTGAATATCCCTTTAAATCTAAAATAACAGTAGCAGTCATGATGACATTGAAAGGCACAGACTGTATAGACATTATATTATTCTGTGTGACACGCCATCAAAAGGTGCAGCACATTTGGCACAGGGTGTGTAGATATTAGAAACTGGTGCTTTAAGTGATTTTGGGGGTCTGCTGCAATACCAGACAGGGCCCATATACAAGAGTGGCAACAACCCCTTTTATATCAACAATACTGGTATAATTTACAAAGCAATTCACTTTGTTGTTGTTATGGTTTTGTGCATTAAGAAGTGTGTTGATACTTGTAGTTCTATGTATGTATTGCAATCTCCTATCCAATCATCAATCATAGAAAGAGGTAGAACAGCACACTAAAGGTTGTGACTTGTTTGGTCATATATTGCAGTAAATTGGAAAGGAGATTGCAATACATACATAGAACTACAAGTAACAGAACACTGCATAATGCACAAAGTCATACAACAATACTGGTATAATTTAGGAAGCACTTCACTTTATTTTATGCTTGGTCATATATTTCAGTAAATTAAACAATATTTTTCCAGCAATATATTAATATTTCAAACAAAATGATGGCACAACTGATGAGTTCAGTTCATAGCATCATGATAATGTCCACCAGCAGATTTAAACAAATGCACTGGGATGGAGAAGACATTGACAGTCAATCCTTGTCATGTAGAATTATGCTAGGAAAATTTGATCCATGATCCATGTTTTCTGACCTTTATGAAGACATATTGACATGATCTCTCATATATAAATTCAATTAAAGGGGTTGTCCGGGTTCAGAGCTGAACCTGGATATATATCCATATTCACCCCTCTGCCCCCGCCCGATATGCTCTGATGCTCTCATTTTCCCTGTGCTGTATTGCGCATGGCAGAGGCATATTTTGGACATCCGGTGACGTACTGGGCTCTCCATAGGGACTGCTAGGTGGAGGCTTTCTTCCAGCAGTGAGCCAAGTGACATCACCGGCACTTATGGGTGGGCTTTAACACTGTCCTAGTCTGTAAAACGGCTGGGGTAGCTATAAAGCCCACCCATCAGAGCCGGTGATGTCACCTGCAACACTGCTGTGTGGGAGCCTCCACCTTGCAGTGTACTAAAGTACACAGCGCAGGGAAAGGGAGAGCACCGGAGCAGCAAATGCTCCAATGCTCATATCAGGGTGGCTGGACGGGGGAAGATAGGAATATGTCTGGGTTCATCTCTGAGCCCAAACAACCCTTTAAATATGTCTTTCTAACCTTAATTTGCTTATGCAAACTTCATAAGCTGTGCTTTCACCAATGGTAATATTTCCTTATACTGAGAAATGACATGTCAGTGTGTAGTGCCTGATCCAATGCACCTCTGGGTTTTGTAGACCTATCCTATCATTGGTTCTAACTAAATTAACATGGGGATTTCTACTAGAAGTCAAATATGGTAACACTGTAACATTGTCTTATCTAGGCCTAATGACAGTTCTTATTGCTGGCAAAAGACCTCCTTTGATTTTTTAGTACAATCTAAAGTTTCAGTTTATATGGTATTACATAGGCTACTAAAATGATGTGCCTCTAAAAATGCATTGTTGATGCTTTAGAGATCTTGATTACGGATTAACCAGCAAGTGATGCTATAAGACGTGGGAGTTTTTATTCAGTGCATTGTCCATGTCCTTATACTACTGTTGTTTTATGTTCCCATTGAAGTGTATTCCTGGAAGAGGAAATATATTTAGAAAGTAAGTACTTCCAAAAAAGACCCATTGTAAATAATTACTGTGATTTAAAAATAATGTTTCCATCAAGTTACTGCAAAAGGACACATTACTTATTCTATTTTCCCCACTTCCTGACATTGCAAATATCATGAGTCCCTTGGCAACATCCTAGGAAGTGCCCAAATGCTTTAGACATTGGCTTCATAGAAAGAACTGCAATCCAAAGATAGATATGTAACAGAAGCAATAAATATACACTGCTCAAAAAAATAAAGGGAACACTTAAACAACACAATGTAACTCCAAGTCAATCACACTTCTGTGAACTCAAACTGTCTACTTAGGAAGCAACACTGAGTGACAATCAATTTCACATGCTGTTGTGCAAATGGGATAGACAACAGGTGGAAATTATAGGCAATTAGCAAGACACCCCCAATAAAGGAGTGGTTCTGCAGGTGGTAACTACAAACCACTTCTCAGTTCCTATGCTTCCTGGCTGATGTTTTGGTCACTTTTGAATGCTGGCAGTGCTTTCACTCTAGTGGTAGCATGAGACGGAGTCTACAACCCACACAAGTGGCTCAGGTAGTGCAGCTTATCCAGGATGGCACATCAATGCGAGCTGTGGCAAGAAGGTTTGCTGTGTCTGTCAGCGTAGTGTCCAGAGCATGGAGGCGCTACCAGGAGACAAGCCAGTACATCAGGAGACGTGGAGGAGGCCGTAGGAGGGCAACAACCCAGCAGCAGGACCGCTACCTCCACCTTTGTGCAGGGTGGAACAGGAGGAGCACTGCCAGAGCCCTGCAAAATGACCTCCAGCAGGCCATAAATGTGCATGTGTCTGCTCAAACGGTCAGAAACAGACTCCATGAGGGTGATATGAGGGCCCGACGTCCACAGGTGGGGGTTGTGCTTACATCCCAACACCGTGCAGGACATTTGGCATTTGCCAGAGAACACCAAGATTGACAAATTCGCCACTGGCTCCCTGTGCTCTTCACAGATGAAAGCAGGTTTACACTGAGCACATGTGACAGAGTCTGGAGACGCCGTTGAGAACGTTCTGCTGCCTGCAACATCCTCCAGCATGACCAGTTTGGCATTGGGTCAGTAATGGTGTGGGGTGGCATTTCTTTGGAGGGCCGCACAGCCCTCCATGTGCTCGCCAGAGGTAGCCTGACTGCCATTAGGTACCGAGATTCGATCCTCAGACCCCTTGTGAGACCATATGCTGGTGCGGTTGGCCCTGGGTTCCTCCTAATGCAAGACAATGCTAGACCTCATGTGGCTGGAGTGTGTCAGCAGTTCCTGCAAGACGAAGGCATTGATGCTATGGACTGGCCCGCCCGTTCCCCAGACCTGAATCCAATTGAGCACATCTGGGACATCATGTCTCGCTCTATCCACCAACGTCACGTTGCACCACAGACTGTCCAGGAATTGGCAGATGCTTTAGTCCAGGTCTGGGAGGAGATCCCTCAGGAGACCGTCCGCCACCTCATCAGGAGCATGCACAGGCATTGTAGGGAGGTCATACAGGCACGTGGAGACCACACACACTACTGAGCCCCATTTTGACTTGTTTTAAGGACATTACATCAAAGTTGGATCAGCCTGTAGTGTGTTTTTCCACTTTAATTTTGAGTGTGACTCCAAATCCAGACCTCCACGGGTTGAAAAATTTGATTTCCATTTTTTAATTTTTGTGTGATTTTGTTGTCAGCACATTCAACTTTGTAAAGAACAAAGTATTTCAGAAGAATATTTAATTAATTCAGATCTAGGATGTGTTATTTTTGTGTTCCCTTTATTTTTTTGAGCAGTGTATCTCTCCCAGATTGCTCAGATGGGTGAGATAAAAGGAATCAAGAAGTTTGGTTTCAGCAAGTGTAGTTTTCTCCAGCTGGTTTATTCAGAGTTTGTTTATGGGCTAGAATTTTTTTGGAATGGTAAGTAGGATTGGGATAGGAACCTATCATTCCACCCCACTGCAGTACAGCTATTCCCCCTAACTTGATGGGTTCCCAGATGTAGTTACTGGGGTCATTACTGGGGAATAAATAGAGGCTTCAGTTTGGGTCAAAACCTTGAAGCTGGTCGGCCTGTATCTTTTTGAATTCTTTTTTTATTCAAAATTTTTAAGGTTCGAAAAAGTAAATTCTGTTTTACAGTAGAATGATAATGAATATCCATATCAAAAACATAAATAATATTGGTCTACATAGCATTAAATATCATGACATGTATTACAATGGGATTGTACAACTGGTCGGCCTGTATCTGAGTGTGAAAAGTCTGATCTGCATGGGAGTTGTACCTAGGTGAAGTATGAACCATTGTTTAGTTAACGCTCAGACGGGCCAAGTCTTTGATTTAATGTTTGTGTTATTTTGGTGTAGTGCCTTCACCCCAAGTGCTTGTATAACTTGGATGCCTTATTTTGTGCTGGATATAAAATAAACTGTGTTTAGACTTTTAAGACTGCTGAACCAAGTGTTGTCTGTCACCACTGTTCACACACAGATATATATATATATATCCTGTTTCAGAATTGGTTAGGCCCCTTGCAGACGAGCGTTCCTCCTGCAGCGAGTCCGCATCGCAGCACTCGGTCTGACCTCCCAGCACTGACGGGATTCACATAGCATTATATTGATTTATGATCCTATATAACCCTTACAGTTCTGGAATGTATTGGATAACACTGGCATAATGCTGCCAGTGTTATCCAATACATTCCAGAACTGTAAGGTTTATATAGGATCACAAATCAATATAATGCTATGGGAATCCCTTCCGTGCTGGGACGTCAGGCTGGGTGCTGCAATGCGGACTCGCTGCAGGAGGAACGCTCGTCTGCAAGGGGCTTAACAATAACAATCATAGGCTCAGAAATACCCTGTCAATGCCTTTCCAATGCTGCACTCTACTTCCTTGGCCTAAACTCAACACACAGGAAATGGCTTGGACTGCCCGCTCAGCCAACCACTAGCCCCAGCGGTGACCTGACTCAACCAGTTATTGGCTGAGCATTCAGTCCAAGCTGTTTTATGTATGATCAGCCGGGGACCAAAAGTACAGAGCAATGGGAATCAGAGCAGCAATGAAATGGTAGCAGCAGGAAATCTTTCCCATTTAAAAAAATAAAATATTCCTTGGAAATTTCCTTTAATTCACAAATCAGCTTCTAGTTGTTGCTTTTTCAAAGTACATTGGCAGCTGAAGTGCTGAAGCTAGTTTTATATTAGTCCCAGTGTACTTCTTGCTGTTGGGATTCAGTTTTTTCCACTTTATTAGTTCTTAAAAGATCAATAAAACTATATTTATTGGAAGCATGTTATTTTAGTTATATGTACTGCTGCTTATGCTCATGGGAGAGTTGAACACGTTCAATTAACTGACTCCTGTCAATTGATGCTCATCATCAGTTATTTCACGCAGGTTAAGGTGCATTATATATCATTTAGCATTGTAATTACACTGGTCTTCTGTAATCGCATTATAACTAATAGCAAATGTTCATTTCAGGTGGTGACTATCGCTGTAAACAATCGAATGCTGCAGTGTTCACACTATGTCAATTTCTAATAAAATTTCATTTTAAAAAGTAATTCTAGTAGCTTATGTTTGTTGATAGAAACTATTTCCTTACCATATTCAATCCATTCACTGCACAATTTCATGCATTTTTAGATATTGGGCAAGCATACTAATTAGTGATTTTATAAAATAATCAAACAATCAGCATAATTAAACACTTTCCTTGACTACTAGTTTAGATTTTTTTAAACACTCTCACTTCCTCCTGCATCTTTTTTAAAATCCCATTTCTAAATATACACACACAACTATATACAAGGGAAATGTAGTGTTAAATTTTGACCATTCGTTTGAAAATAAAGAGCAAGTTGTACCCACATGACTTGTAGAAAGGGTTCTGAGCAGAGGATTCCCCTCTGTGATGTCCATATTTCTTAGGAGGTAGTCTTGATGAGGCATTCTCTTTGTTGGATAACTATGATGTTCCAAAAGGAGATGCCCATTTTGGGCAATCGCGTTTACTTCAAAAGGTTCCCAGAAGATGTTCACATGATCCACAAAAAGAAATAGAACAGCGTGGCAAAGGTTGTGTCTTAGTTCAAGCATTTTTTTTTCACATAATTAGCTTAGATCAGGCATCCTCAAACTGCGGCCCTCCAGCTGTTGTAAAACTACAACTCCCATAATGCCCTTCTGTAGGCTGATACCTGTAGGCTGTTCGGGTAAGCTGGGAGTTGTAGTTTTGCAACAGCTGGAGGGCCGCAGTTTGAGGATGCCTGGCTTAGATCCACCACATACACTGGTTGTGATAAGATGTGCAACATTTCAAGTAATAACCCTCCATCAGGCATCAGCCACATCATGTCCTGGGAGGGACTTGTGGATCTTTCTGCACATCCTGCTTTTTATTGTACCTCCCAGGACATATCTCTGATGCACCTTTTTTTGCTAGATACCTAAAACATGCCTAATAAAATGTGTAATAAATAATCTAGAAGCAAGTCACAACCTTTAGTGTGATGTTATACTTCTTTCTATGGTTGATGATTGGATAGGAGATTTCAATACATACATAGAACTACAAGTAACCAGTGGCATAGCGTGGGTTGCCAGCACCTGGGGCAAGCCAAGTATTGTGCCCCCCCCAACCTGTGGTCATGCCACTTTTAGTAGTAGATGTCACTTGCAGTCCTATGTAACACTACAGATAACACAGTGATAACTCTGAGTACTAGTGATGAGCGGCAGGGGTCATTTTCGAATTTGCGATATTTCGCAAATATTTTGTAGAATATTCGTAAAATATTCGCAAATTCAAAAATTCACGATTTTTTTTTACTCGAAAAATCGGCAAGGTAATGATTGTGTAATATGCGAATTTTCGTAATTAGAATTTTCGGATTCAAATTTTTTATTGCAAATTTTTCAACTTACAACTATTAGACAAAGAAGATTATAGCACTATATAAGCTAAATTGCTCTATATTCGATTTTTTTCGAATATTCGCTATATTGCTATAACTTCGTTTTTTCGAATATTCGTAATATTCTAAAACAAGAATATATAGCAATATAGCGAATATTCGAAAAAAATTAATATAGAGCAAAATTCGCAAACACTACTACTCCTAAAGTCAAGTATATTGCAGCCTTCTTATTGGCCCACAAGCTAGAAGCAGGGACTGATCATGTGTACTGATTTAAAAAAAAAAATCAAATAAAAAAAAAAAAAAAAGATAATTTTTTTTTTGAATATTCAAAATTATGAATATATATAACTACATTTGAAATATTCCCGAATTTTCGAAGTACCTATATTCGCGATAAAAATTCGAAATTCGAATATTCGTGATCAACACTAATGAGTACAAATAATGTAGTAGATGGGTGTGAGGCCTCAGAATTTAGAACACGCACAATGTGACCTGAAGTCTGGGGCCGGGCTGAGGCAGTGTGGGCCAAATTATATATCCCCCTCCCCCCAACCCTACCGTGAAACAGATATTTGGATGGACATTACATACATTGCTATGAAATATACAGGAAAATACAGCAGCACATACCTCTTACATCCAGTGACATCTCCTGTGATGTAGACTTTCCTCAATGTCTTGATTCGGAGATTAGACCACCATGACACCATCTTTCAGCCGTGTCTCGTCTCGTCTCTGCAGAGTTTCACAGAAATTTGTTTTAGATTCCTCACTTTACTATCATTCTCTCCTTCCTGGTGCCTAAACACTGTCATCCTGCTGCTACCTCCAATATTGAGCTAGTTCCATTCAAATAGTTCCTCATAATAACATGCTCCCAAATTGTTCTTAATGGTAATAGCATTCCCTACAGCAGGGTTCCTCAACTCCAATCCTCATTGCTCACCTGCCCGTGTGTTAAGGATTTCCTTAGTATTGAGCAGATGATACAATTAGTTTCAGTGCATCAGGACTTGCCACAGGTACTCATTCTGTGGGATACTCTCAAATCATGACTGGTAGGTGGGCCCTGAGGACTGGAGTTAAAGAACACTGCCACACAGTACCTCCAATATATCCAAAATATGTCGGGACCTACTCTAAAACATGCCTCTTTTGGGCTATCAGCCTACAATATGGGCAATACCGTACCATAGCTGGACATGGCTGGATCTTACTTTGCCCAGATTGTAGGCTGATAGCCCAGGAGAGACATGTATTAGAGTAGGTCCCCTCTGTTTGAAGCCACCTTGTCGTGGGTAAATGGGCCCAACATATTTTTGATCAATAATATGTGCAAAGAGCTTCTATTGTTTCTTACGGTAAATATAGCAACAATGCAGTTTCCTGCATATTGCATATAGTAGAAAATTAAATGGATAGTTACAGCAAAACAATACCGCAATAATGTAATTTTTTTACCCTTAGAGTGCTATTAAACACGTTGTATATTGCTGCAAGATAACAGCTAGTTACAGCAGAACTGCAATGCCGCTAGTTTTATACCTGTGATATTGAACTTATAGTTCAAAGACTTTTTGCAGCACACATAGCATTGTTTTATCAATGTTATTAAATTCATTACTTCATCAGACCATGTCATTCAAAGACATTTCACTGCAAGAATTGCATTGTTATACCCGTGATATTGAAAGCATAATAAAAAAAAAAGCATTTTACTGCAAACATGGAATTATTACTAGAGATGAGCGAATTTCATATTTTGAAATTTGTTAATGCTTCGTTGGTGGTAAAAGCATAATTACATTATGGATTCCGTTATCACGGACCATAATGCAATTTTATGACAGAATGCAGAATGGAATGCCTTTAGAGGCATTCCATTATTCATTCAGTCATAATAGAAGTCTATGGGCTGCAAAACGGATCCGTCCCATTTCCGTTATGCAGGGGAGTCCGGAAATTTGCTCATCTCTAATTATTACCAAAGTAAATTGTCAATACCAGTGTGTAGTGTGTTTGTAGCAGAAGAGGGACATTTAATTGTGCATCTTTCTTTAAAGAAAAAACACTTGAAATTTTTGTAGTACCATTTAATAATCTGTATAACAAACCCAAGACTTTTCAAAGGTTGCATAATAGAATTTCTAGGAAACAGAACAGTGCAAAAGACCCAGGCCTCATCTTCCAAGAATCAGGTTGTAAATAGTAGCAACACCAGCAATCTGGTTCATAGTAGTAATAATAATAATAGGTCATTCCCTGTCTTATGATAGCTGCCACATTAATATTGAGGACAAAAAAGAAGAGATGATATGGATTTCACCTCTAAGTCTGACACTATGACTTGCATGCCTTGGAGCCAGGGGTCACAGCATTTCGCTTGCCCCTCCTCCTTGCAAAACCAGAGAAGCCTTTCAGTTGCATAATATCTGACTTCACTGCCCCTTCCTAGAGGGGTATCTTTTTTTTTTCCTAATAAGAGACAACAAAACACCATGAGCTATGTAAATACCTGAAGAGGAGGAGGTTTAGGCAGAGGTGGGACATCTCATGCATAGCTGTATTTTTGTTGTTGATGGTAGTGGCACCTATAACCACAGTGATGGTGGTAGGAATAGCAATAGAAACAGTGGCACTTGGGGCAAATATTTTTTGGAATCATGAACCAAGGAGCCTAAAATGACATATGTCTGATAAAAGTGGCATGGAGGGTGAGGATGATGATGATTCTGTGTTGGACAGAATCTTGGAGCCAGATCGGGGTGCTGAGGAAGAGGTCACATCAGAGGAGAAGGATGGTGGCAGCGGTGGCAATAAAGAGCCGAGGTATGGTACAGCCAAAACCTCCCAAAAAGTGCCAAGGGCAGACTTGTTTCTATTATGGTCATCTGGGGAACTAATGATGTTGCTGATACCATGGGTGCAGGCTCTAAGCAAGCCAGACCTAAGCCACCCTTTGAAGAGAGTGCGAGTATCTCCTATTTGCCAGTTTTTCTCCCCAGTGCTGGAAGACAAAAGCATTGGTATGTGCAAGATATGCAGGATTAAAATAACCTGTGGGTATTCAAATACAAAAAATAATGTAGACACAATGGGGGAGATTTATCAACCTGATGTAAAGTAGAACTGGCTTAGTTGCCCATAGCAACCAATCAGATTCCACCTTTCATTTTCCAAAGAAGCTGTGAAAAATGAAAGGTGGAATATTATTGGTTGCTGTGGGCAAAAAAGTCAGTTCTACTTTACACCATGTTGATAAATCTCCCTCCATATCTCTACTGAAGCACATGAAGTGGCATCACCAGTTACTGGTGCCAGCTAGTTCAACAAGAGTGTCCTCCTTCTCCTGGTCTCCTTTATGGCAGCCAGGCCACATCCATGTGACCCTACCTCAAAATATACCCTGCTGCAGAACCCAAAATAAAGGGTGCACCACTTTGGTTGTGTGATAACTGACCAAGCACCACTGGCAGTTTATACTTTGTCTATCTCATCTCAGATGTATTAAATGGATATTCCATTTTTTTAAAATTATTTATTTGTTTAAATAATAGGAAATCATACAATTTTCTAATGTATATGTATTTTAAATTCTGCATAGAGGCCTCTCTTATATCAGGAAGTTGACCCCTATATGCAGGAAAATGGTATAGCCCATGTATTATTCTTGTGTAATGTATCCATGGTCTAACTGAACCATGTCATCAGTCACGTGACACCCTCCATATCATGAAATTTCTGACATTTAGTAAACAGCAGTGTTACATGACATACATTTGCTGGGTCAGCACACAGGACACATTTATGTGCTAAGTAGAAAGACTGGCGGTGGAATCACGATTTGTATTGTGATTATTACAGTAACTACATCATTATGCGCCTGTCTATAGCAATTTGTAAAATGACTGCCTGTCTCTAAGTAATGTCATGTTAATAAAGTTTAGTGTAAAAAAATAAATAAACAGCACACACAGAGATCTGTGTGCTGTTGCAGGTAGTAGTGGTGTATATACTGTACATGAGGTATAAAGATAAAAGATGGCACTCACCCATTAATTAAAGTCCAATTCTTACTTTATTGTTCCACATAGACACAGAAACATACAGGCAGACGATAGGGGTGCAGGGCGCCAAACAGGCACCATGAGGCGACGGGCGTTTCGCAAACATCACTAGTGATGAATGGCAGGGGCAATATTCGAATTTGCAATATTTCGCGAATATTTTGTTGAATATCTGTCATATATTCACGAATTCGAGATTATATTCCTGATTGCGAAAATCGGTAATGTAATATTCACGTAATGCGCGCGAAATACAGCCGTGGGTCACTTTTATGCTACATTTTTCAAGCTGGTATAAGTTTCCTGAGACTGGAGAAAATGGTTGGCACGGCAGAACATTATAATAGCTTTATATACAGATAGAGTGCTCCAATATATTTGTGTTTGCGAATTTTAGGCAATATCTGGTACACTATAGATCAATCTAACCTACACGGACTATCTCCCCCTAACTATATTATATATATATATATATATATATATATATATATATTAACTGTCTAATGTAATACAACAAAGCACAGAGCACATCAATGACACTGCTGTCTCTTTCATAACTGCAATAAACTTTAGAAAATAGCTGCTAGGGAGGTTCTTATATAGTAAGGGGTAGGCAACTTTTCTATTAGTTGCTAGGGATGTTGCTAAGCTGTGACAACGCCTTCTCATTGGCCAACAAGCTAGAAGAAGGGAGGGATGATCACCTGATGTGTACTGTGTTAAAGAATATATATATATATATATATATATATATTCGTCATTACGAATATATAGCACTATATTCTAAATATTCACGAATTCTCGAAGTGCCAATATTCGCGATAAAAATTCACTTTTCAAATATTCGCGCTCAACACTATAGATCACCTGAAGAGGCCAGAGGAAGCGTGATCTACGCGAAATGGCCGTTGCCTCATGGTGCCTGTGTGGCTTTGTGCATCCCTATCGTCTGCCTGTACGTTTCTGGGTCTATGTGGAACAATAAAGTAAAAATTGGACTTTTATTGGTGAGTGCCATCTTTTATCTTCATACCTCATATTTGTTTGATCTGACCGAGACTGAGCACTACTAAAGTCTGTTGTGATCCCCGATGTCATCATTGCAGAGAATGTTCCCTTAATGTAAAAACCATGGAGGAGAGATAGAGTAGTGCCGTCCTATCTGTCGATCTACCTGTGTGTATATACTGTACATGTTCTGCCCCTCAGTACACTACTATTACTTGTTGGATACCTTGGCAGTTAACTGAAAGCCAGGTCACATGATACTTGTCAAGGTCACATGACATCTCACATGACTGACACCATGTTTAGTCCTATGTAGCTCTTCTATGGATGCTTTTTATAAGACTAAAATGGACTTGACAATTTTTTCTTTTTCTTTATGGAGAGGCAAATGCATGGATATAATAAAGGTCTGAGAGCAAAATTGTAAGTAGGGGAATATTAAAAAATGTTGTACATCTTATTGTCTAAATAAGTAAATGTAATCATTAAAACTGGAATACCTTCATTTTTTGTTTCATTTTCGATTGTTGTGCGTATATTAAGCTCTAAAATGTATACACAGTATATACAGTGGTACCAGTCAAAGATTTTTCAGAAAAGCTCCCTTTCGTGATAGTGATCTCCAACCTGCGGCTCTTCAGCTGTTGCAAAACTACAACTCCTATCTTGCCCTGATAGCCACAGGCTGTCAGAGTATAATGGGAGTTGTAGTTTTGCAATAGCTGAAGAGCCGCAGGTTGGAGAACGTTGATTTTATAAGTTCAGTATTTAGTGTGTAATCTGACCAGAAAATATATTTATCATTAAGACGTATTTTTATATGCAGGATGTTAAAATAATCAGTTCCAAACAGTCTACATCACCATTACATATAAGAATAGATCCAGAGCATAAAAACTGAGGTGTATTTAAATATGTACTTAGTAAATGATGCATGCTTTGAGTAACTGGGATCAAACTTATAGGTTGTCTTTGTTTTAGTGTATTGGGTCTATAGTTGTTTAATACTTGTTTTCCAGTTTGTCGCCATACTGCCCTTTGAGGGCTTTAATTATGCGAGTACTTTAAGTCCACACATTGCAAGTGGTGGCGGAAATACTGAGTGTGAAATGAATTAGAAGTAACGTATTTTACCATTCATTGCTCTTCTTTGACCAACACTTGATTCTTCTTTTGTTGAAGGTTATTGTCGTGAGAAAAGTGTTTAACTGTGTGATAGAAATGGGAGTAAGAAGACATAGAAAACCTTGTTGTCCTTGATCAGCATTGATACTTCTGTTATTGGTGTGCATTTAACACATCAATCAGCCATAAAGGCTTTTATTGCCTTGTATCCTAGATAAAAAGCCATTCAAAACCAACATGTCCACAAAATGTGTTGAAAACACCAATTAGTAATGTTGACTTAAAAACAATAGCAATACCTTTTTTACAAACACCTAAAAGGTCACTGAAACTTCTTTGGAAGAATAGGAAATAGGGGAGTGAGTTTAGCAGCTCACCCCTGCTTTTCTGTGCCACAGTTTACTTGTGTTATAGCACATTTTTTTACTTTCTTTACACTTCAACACCTCTAACCAGCATATACTGTACATGGTTATTGTGATTTACAAAAATTACAAACGGAAAAAAGATTGTTACATAAAACAGTAAAAGATTTATGAATTTATTTACAAGATTTTTCATGAACAGATTGTAAATCACATTAACCATGTATATGCTGTTAGAGGTGTTGAAGTGTAAAGAAAGTAAAAAATGTGCTATAACGCAAGGAAACTGTCGCACAGAAAAGCAGGGGTGAGCTGCTTTAAGGACTGGGCCATTTTTCACCTTAAGGACCAGACTGATTTTTGCAAATCTGACATGTGTCACTTTATGTGGTGATAAGTAATGCTTTTACTTATTCAAGCCATTCTGAAACAGTTTTCTCGTCACATATTGTACTTCATGACAGTGGTAAATTTGAATAAAAATATTTCATTTTTATTTATAAAAAAAATACCAAATTTACCAACAATGTGGAAAAATTTGCAACTTTCCAAATTTTTATTTATCTGCTTTTAAAACAGATAGTGATACCTCATATAATAGTTATCACTTTACATTTCCCATATGTCTACTTCCTGTTTGGATCATTTTGTGAATGCCATTATATTTTTTAGGGATGTTAGAAGGCTTAGAAGTTTAGAAGCAAATCTTAAACTGCTGTATAGGCAGACAGCATTGCGCAGAAGGAAAGGAAATCCATATGTTTTTTGGAGGGTAGATTTCACTGGGATAATTTTAGCTTGCCATGCCACATTTGAAGACCCCCTGATGCATCCCTAGAGTAGAAAGTCCAAAAAAGTGACCCCATTTTGGAAACTGCCGGATAAGGTGGCAGTTTTGTCAGTACTATTTTAGGGTACAGATGATTTTTGGTTGTTATATATTACACTTTTTTTGATTCAATGTAACCAAAAAATAGCTGTTTTGGCACTGTTTTTATTTTTTATTATTTACAGCGTTCATCTGACAGGTTATATCATGAGCTATTTTTACAGAGCAGGTTGTTACAGATGCAACATTACCAAATATTGTTTGTTTGTTTCAGTTTTACATAATAAAGCATTTTTGAAAAAATATATTTTTTATTGTCTCCATATTCTGAAAGCCATATATTTTTAAATTTTTGGGGTGAATGTCTGTAGGGGCGGTATGAGATGATGGTATGATTGGTACTATTTTAGGGTGCATATGACTTTTCGATCGCTTGGTATTACACTTTTTGTTATGTAAGGTGAAAAAAAGGGGTTAAGGGGTTAATCCGCCGGCATCGCTGTAAACAATGATGTTGGCGGATAAAGCAGGGTCCCTGCTATCAGGAACTGCCGGACCCCTGCAGTGATCGTGCAGGCGTAGCTCCTGCACTCACCCGATCAGCCCGCTGTGCATGTGCAGCAGAATGCATTCTGGCACAGCATCCCCCGCCATTCATGCACAGCATTTTGCATTAAGGGGTTAAAGATATCATAATTTTTCTATATCTTTAGGATTATTTTATTTTGTTTTGTTTTTCAAATAGTTCATGATGTTTAGTTTGTTGCTTTGCTGCACTGAGGTTCTTCTAAGTTTTTATTTGACCATGGGTAACATCTGCATGGAGTCTTTATAGAATTGGTCATACTGTGCCTGAGAAATAAGCCTATAAGCACCACTAGAAATAGGGACTGGAGTGATTGGTAGTAAATTCTAATCAGTTTTTTTGTATATTGCCTCTTATGCTTAATAGGTTTAAAGTCATTTGGCTTTCTATGTTAAGGTGGATTTAGAGGAACTAATAATTGTCCAGATTTTTGAGAATGACCATTCCTCAGAATGCTGATCACCCGATGAACGAGCAAAACGCTTGTTCATCGGGTGATCGTGTCGTTCATGCAGGCACCACCAATCATCGTTTCAATGACCACCAATAATTCTGTATGGGGACAATAGCGATCCCTCATCCTCATACTGTGAAGGAGATTGCTGCATGTAAATGCAGCAGTCTTCTTCACTGAGCGAGCAGCTGACTGCCGGGAAGGAACAGTCCCTTCCCAACAATCGGCCGCTCAATCAGCCTATCTAAATCCGCCTTTACTATCCAACAGATTGATTGGTATCATTGTTTGTTGATTACACTAATGCTTTAAGCAAGGCTGGGTTAATGGTTTCCAACCATGGTTATGTAATAGGTTCTTCACACATTACAAAAAAAAAGTACACATGGTATAAAGCAAATTTCACACAAATGTATCCAATGCGAGAAATATGCTCTGTAAGGCCTCATGCACACGACCGTTATTTTATTCCATGTCCGTTGTTCCGTTTTCGTGATTTTCTGCGGACCCATTGACTTTCAATGGGTCCGTTGAAAACTCGGCTAATGCACTGTTTGTCATCCGCGTCCGTGATCCGTGGTTCCAGTCCGTCAAAAAAATATAACCTGTCCTATTTTTTTCACGGAAAACGGTTTGCTGACCCATTCAAGTCAATGAGACCGTGAAAAAACGCGGAGGCACACAAGATTGTTCGCGTCCGTTTTTTTTCCTATCATTTGCATGGCAAACTTGACTTAGACTTTTTTTTTACTTTCCTTCATGTCTGGTGATCCTCCAAAAATAAAGGAAGACACACGGAAACAAAAAAACGGATCACGGAACAATGGAACCCCATTTTGCGGAACAGAACACAACAACGGTCATGTGCATGAGGCCTAAGTCAGAGGTATTTCCCTGCTCCTATGACATGGACTTACGACATTATAATGATTTATAATGCTGAGGGTTCCTGCTTGATCCCAACTCTAATGAATTGTACTCACAAAATGCCTTCAGTACAAAGCATTAGAATTGAGGTCAAGGAGGAACACACAGCATTATACAGTAAATTATTAAAATGCCATGGGTCCATGACATAGGAGCAGCATTCAGGATAGGAAACACCTCTGACACATGGAGAGTACTTCTTGCACTGAGTACACTTGTGTGAAATTGGCCTAATAGCTTTTAACTAATTTGTCCCTGTACCTGTGTGTTTGGAAGGCAGTTAATTAAACATATTAAATATATAATGCAACCAAATTTACCTAATATAATTATTATTGTTCTTTTAATTATTATTATTCATATGGTGTAATCATCTTCCATAGTATATGATACAAAACGGGTGTGAAGATGTAAAGATACAGGTAGAATAAAAAAAAGTCTAAAACATAAGAGTTCGGCTAGGATCACATCTGCAGTGGAGGTTTCATTGAACAGCCTTTTATTGCTGATTGTGGCAAAAATATGGCAAACAAATTGGCAAACATATGCTAGATCCAGCTATCCCAGTTTTTCATTCCGGAACAGGAAACTGAAATTTTGCCACATATGTGAACCTAGAATAGCAAGAGTTTACAGTTTAAGATAGCTCTCCATTCAGACCAATCAGAGGAGGAGGTAATATCAGAAAAGTGATTAAAGATATAGCAGCTGATATGCGTGTCTGAAGTGAGTTTTTACATGTCTTGTCCAATCTTATGTAAATAAGGACAATGTTAGAGCTGTATTAGATTAAAAGATCAGGCAGACGATTATTGGGAGGGAAGCATTTCTTCTCGGAAATCGCCTGCTCGCTAGCAGAGGAGACAGCTGCTATTACATGCAGTGGTCTCCTCCACAGTATGAGGAAGAGCAATCGCTAATGCCATCGCTCGTCCCCATACGGACTTGTTTTCCGGCAGCAGATCGTGATTAGAGTTTATAAAATAGCTAAGCGAATGCAGTTTTCGGAAGTCCCGTAGTCATGTATGGATAGCATACTGAGCAAGAATGGCCATCTTTCTATTTTTGGCTATGGGACTGTTGGAAATAGTCGAGCCAGCGCACTCCTATTTTTGTAACTCCCATAGCAGTGAACAGAGGGTGGCCACATACAGCTGCTCTCTGTTCACTTCAAGGGCCCCGTTCTGTAGATAGGAGTGGGTCACAGAGGCTGGACCCGCACCTGTTTGACATTGACGGCATTTCCTTGCAATATGCCATCAATGTTCCAGATGGGCCAAACCCTTTAACAAAATTTACGATAGAAAATTGGTGCAAATTGCAACTAAGATCTACAACAGCTCCTAGCTAATGTGGATTTTAAAAAAATAGCGAAAAGGCAGCACTCCAAAGAAAATTTCATTCACCCATGTGGATGCACATGTTTCGGCTCAACCCTAGAGCCTTTTTCAAGCAGTTATACAGGTGAGCAGATTACATATATATATATATATATATATCCAAAGAATAGGCAGCACTCCAAAATGTGGTAAAAGGTGGTGACCCGTTTATTCCCAGGCAACGTTTCAGCCCACACAATGGGGCCTTTGTCAAGCATTACATGTGTATAAATACCCGCATCAAGTCATGTGATGAAAGTGAACAGTTTAACCATTCGGTGCTTCAAGTGATTACAACTTATGCTTATACAATCAAAAATATCAAAATTAATACAATAAGTGCATGATTACAATGGATAAAAACAATATCTCCATGATTAGAAACGTGATAAAATGTAAATACATAATATCAATCCATTAATACATAAAAAATCTAAAGTGCCAGTGCATAGATCAAGTGAAGGGTTAAAAACAAAACAGGCTCAACTGATCTTTCACAGCTGACAGATATTAAATATGAGGAAATATCAAAAAACAGCATACCATTGGTGGTTCAGTGTGTCAGCATGTAGTCAGCGTTCCCCTGTAGTCACTGCGCAAGCGCAAAGTCAGTTGAATCACTCAACTCCCACGGCCGCAGCGGCACCCCTCCCCAGCGATGTCCACATCGCAGAAGACGCGCTGAGGCCCTGTCTTTTATTATAGATTGAAGTCCTTTGCCATATTTGCTCAGTGTACCAGAAGAGGTTATTGGTGTCCGCATGGTCTGGCTGCATTATTCTTCATCGTTGTAGACTGAACGAACATCAGTGGATTCATCTGTTTGGGACCTTTTTGCATATTATGTTTTATTATTCAACTTCAACTTGTTATCCTGTGACTGGTGTGCATGTAGGGGGTGTTCTGATGTTTGCCTACAGGGATGGGATACTAGCGTGCCTTGTCACCTGTTGACACATCAGCATTGGATCGATGGTCCTCACCAGGATGATCGGTCTTAAGCTACACTGCTACGCTGTTTTTTGATATTTCCTGATATTTAATATCGGTCAGCTGTGAAAGATCAGTTGAGCCTGTTTTGTTTTTAACCCTTCACTTGATCTATGCACTGGCACTTTAGATTTTTTATGTATTAATGGATTGATATTATGTATTTACATTTTATCACGATTCTAATCATGGAGATATTGTTTTTATCCATTGTAATCATGCACTTATTGTATTAATTTTGATATTTTTTATTGCATTAGCATATGTTGTAATCACTTGATGCACCGAATGGTTAAACTGTTCACTTTCATCACATGGCTTGATGCGGGTATTTATACACGTGTGACACTATTGTAATGCTTGACAAAGGCCCCATTGTGTGGGCTGAAACATTGCCTGGGAATAAACGGGTCACCATCTTATACCAGATTTTGGAGTGCTGCCTATTCTTTGGATATACTATTGGAAGGAAGGTTGTCCATCTTTCTATAGGAGCTTGCATCCTAACTTCTTTTTCCACTGTGCTGCTGTTATTCTTTGTTATATATATATATATATATACACACACACACACACACACACACACTCACCTAAAGAATTATAAGGAACACCTATTCTATTTCTCATTAATGCAATTATCTAGTCAACCAATCACATGGCAGTTGCTTCAATGTATTTAGGGGGGTGGTCCTGGTCAAGACAATCTCCTGAACTCCAAACTGAATGTCAGAATTGGAAATAAGGGTGATTTAAGCAATTTTGAGCGTGGCATGGTTGTTGGTGCCAGACGGGCCGGTCTGAGTATTTCACAATCTGCTCAGTTACTGGGATTTTCACGCACAACCATTTCTAGGGTTTACAAAGAATGGTGTGAAAAGGGAAAAACATCCAGTATGCGGCAGTCCTGTGGGCAAAAATGCCTTGTGGATGCTAGAGGTCAGAGGAGAATGGGCCGACTGATTCAAGCTGATAGAAGAGCAACATTGACTGAAATAACCACTCATTACAACCGAGGTATGCCGCAAAGCATTTGTGAAGCCACAACACGCACAACCTTGAGGCGGATGGGCTACAACAGTAGAAGACCCCACCGGGTACCACTCATCTCCACTACAAATAGGAAAAAGAGGCTATTATTTGCACGAGCTCACCAAAATTGGACTGTTGAAGACTGGAAAAATGTTGCCTAGTCTGATGAGTCTCGATTTCTGTTGAGACATTCAAATGGTAGAGTCCGAATTTGGCGTAAACAGAATGAGAACATGTATCCATCCTCTGATGACTACTTCCAGCAGGATAATGCACCATGTCACAAAGCTCGAATCATTTCAAATTGGTTTCTTGAACATGACAATGAGTTCACTGTACTAAAATGACCCCCACAGTCACCAGATCTCAACCCAATAGAGCATCTTTGGGATGTGGTGGAACGGGAGCTTCGTGCCCTGGATGTTCATCCCTCAAATCTCCATCAACTGCAAGAAGCTATCCTATCAATATGGGCCAACATTTCTAATGAATGCTATCAGCACCTTGTTGAATCAATGCCACGTAGAATTAAGGCAGTTCTGAAGGCAAAAGGGGGTCCAAAACCGTATTAGTAGGGTGTTCCTAATAATTTTTTAGGTGAGTGTATATATACAGTACTGACCAAAAGTTTGGACACACCTTCTCATTCAAAGAGTTTTCTTTATTTTCATGACTATGAAGGCATCAAAACTATGAATTAACACATGTGGAATTATATACATAACAAACAAGTGTGAAACAACTGAAAATATGTCATGTTCTAGGTTCTTCAAAGTAGCCACCTTTTGCTTTGATTACTGCTTTGCACACTCTTGGCATTCTCTTGATGAGCTTCAAGAGGTAGTCCCCTGAAATGGTCTTCCCTACAGTCTTGAAGGAGTTCCCAGAGATGCTTAGCACTTGTTGGCCCTTTTGCCTTCACTCTGAGGTCCAGCTCACCCCAAACCATCTCGATTGGGTTCAGGTCCTGTGACTGTGGAGGCCAGTTCATCTGGCGCAGCACCCCATCACTCTCCTTCATGGTCAAATAGCCCTTACTTTCAAAGTTTTCCCAATTTTTCGGCTGACTGACTGACCTTCATTTCTTAAAGTAATGATGGCCACTCGTTTTTCTTTACTTAGCTGCTTTTTTCTTGCCATAATACAAATTCTAACAGTCTATTCAGTAGGACTATCAGCTGTGTATCCACCTGACTTCTCCTCAACGCCACTGATGGTCCCAACCCCATTTATAAGGCAAGAAATCCCATTTATTAAACCTGACAGGGCACACCTGTGAAGTGAAAACCATTTCAGGGGACTACCTCTTGAAGCTCACCAAAAGAATGCCAAGAGTGTGCAAAGCAGTAATCAAAGCAAAAGGTGTCTACTTTGAAGAACCTAGAATATGACATATTTTCAGTTGTTTCACACTTGTTTGTTATGTATATAATTCCACATGTGTTAATTCATAGTTTTGATACCTTCAGTGTGAATCTACAATTTTCATAGTCATGAAAATAAAGAAAACTCTTTGAATGAGAAGATGTGTCCAAACTTTTGGTCTGTACTGTATATATATGCATGTGCAATGAATCAATATACATAATTGGACATAAAATACAGAAATAAAGTGTCAAAAGTGTCATAAAAATTGCATAGCGCCATAATACTTCATGATGTATTCATACAGTTGTACACATGATTATCATATCCCTGTACAAAATACAGTGAGTGCCCCAAATCATATGATTAATATACATTACAAAACATGATTTCCCCTGTGTACTGCATATGCAAATGATTATTCAGTGAATAGATCAAAAGATTAGGCTCACCAGGGGACAAACATGATATAGATTTTAGTTACTGGCACACACTTCCCCAGATAGGCCAACATTGAGAGACATGTGTATGTTAATAAATTTGAAGCATCTTACGCCAGCTTATTTTTTTTATTAAAAGAATTATCCCATTGTACACGATAATCTCTTTCTAACAAAGCTAGAACTATCCCTGTACCTCAAATGGATCCAGAAATTCTCCATTCATTGCTCTGCTAGATTTATATTAAGCTGACAGCTCAAAGGGAGTGTCTGTTCTTCTGCAGCCAGTGGTGCACCTGGCCTTTCTGCTGCCTGAGGCAAAAACTGAAATAGTGCCCCCCCATGCCAATTTCTTAACCTAAACCCTTTGCCACAATGAAAGCATTCATTGCCCATGGCCCTTTCAATGACTCCCTCTTGCCTCTACCTGCTGCTGCCTGAGGCAATCGCCTCACCTGGCCTCATTGGTGGTGCACCCCTGGATGCAGCTCAGGAGCTCTCCCGCTATCACAGTGTAAGAGACAGTTGAAGAATGAAACTGAGCATGTGCGGCCATCTGAGTGATGAGGAGAAAAAAATAAAACAGCAGGTGGTACAATACCGATGCATTTTACATGCTATTACAAAAGTATTCAGATCCAGGTTCTGGTTTGAAAACTGTAGAATATTCTTTGTGGGACAATCCCTTTAAGACTGGTGTTTCATTTGCCCCTGTAAACTTAGATAGGCAGTCTAAAGATCTGCCACATTTATCACAGTGGCATAGGCTGGATGGTAAATTTGGTGAAATGTTCCTCATACAATTGTCTGCAGGATTTCTGTCACGGCGGGGAGTGGGGGAAACCCCCCACCGTGCGGTGTCAAAGGGTAAAAGGGAATCAGCCTGGCCAAAAGGAGTAATAAGGCAGCAGGTCACCTCCTACAGCTTCCCTAATCCTCTCCCTGACTCCTCACCGTATGAGCGGACCCCGATTGTAGGACGACTCATACTCAGGATTCCTAGAAACCCTAAGTCGCCCTGGTAATACCTCACCAAGGAAAAGGGAAGAGACGACCTGTTCATCCCAGTAATGGAGGAACAGGACTCTTTATCTGAGGCCAGGCTGCAAGGAGAGGGGAACACATACAGCATATGGAGATGGCAGGTAAGCAAAACCCATAACACACTTACCTGCCACAGACACACTGACTGGAACCCGTGCACAAGTGCTGGTGTCCACACCAACCTTAAAGGACACAGCACACACCACAAACCACACAGGGACCCAGGACACCCATAGCTGCTATAACATGAGACAGGGGAATATCTAGTAAACATGCTCGACACCAAACACACCCAGACATGTAACACCAAACTAGACATACCAACCGCCTAAACATAACCCACTCCATACAAATAGGGATAGGAAGGGAAGGAGACACCGGGATAACATTGAACATCTATGACCACAAGGGTGGCCCTCACTGGAGTGATGGTAAAGCCAGGAGCAGTGAACCACCAGCACACACACCAAGCCTGAAAGAACACTGAGCAACAGGCTTCCAGCAGAGATTAAATAGCCCAAGCAGCCACAAACACATAAACCCAGTGTTCACAAAACACTAGGAAGGGCGTTAACCCTTCCAACACCAGACAGAGGAAGGAAGCCACTAAAAGGGGAAGTGCACACACAAGCAAACAAAACACGTTACCACCGGCAACCGCATGCGTGGCAAACATGTCACGGCAATCACCCAGAAGGCCGAGACACTGCCACCACATGCTCACACAGCAACACTTTGCCGCGGGCAACTGCAAGTGTAGCAACAGTGTCACATCGCAAACCAAAGGCCATGACACTCCCACCCCTCAAAGCCCCCCCAACAAAAATAAAGGGAACTAAACAGAACACCCAAAAAACAACAGGACGGGGAGAGTGGGGAAAGTAACAGGATCAGCGTCAGTGCAAGCAAGTCTCTAAAAGACTGCTGCCAGCCCCCGGAACCACCTAGAAACCAGGCAGCCAGCCACCATACAGCTCAGACTGCACTGAACACTGTGTCCACCTCAGACCCAGTTCACACAAGGTCGCTGCCAGCAAGCATTCCCAACCAGCACACAGCCAGTACACCACAGGAATGCAGCCAGCACACAACACAAGTGACAAAACCACTGAGACATGGACAAGGGGAAGTAAGAAGATTCAGTGTCAGAGCAAGGATGTCTCTCTAAGACTGCCGCCAGCCCCTGGAGCAACACACAGGAACTAGGGCACCAGCCACCAAACAGCCCAGAGAAAGCACACTGATTGCTGCATCCAACTCAGACACGGTTCACACCAGGTCGTTGCCAGCATGCATCCCCAACCAGCACACCAAAGGAATGCATCCAGCACACAACACAAGCACCTGAACCATTGAGAAATGTACGAGGAGAAATGCAAACACAAGTGACGGTTCACACCTACTGCAACCAACAGTCACAGGGAACCGCACTGTTAACAGCATCTCACCTTTCACCCTCCCTCCGGAGGATAAGCATGTGCGCCAGAAAAACGGCAGGCGACACATGCTGGGCCCTCTTCCGAAGGCTCCAAGCAAGGAGCCTTTGTGGTCATACTGTCAATGTGGGGAGTGGGGGAAACCCCCCCACCGTGCGGTGTCAAAGGGTAAAGGGGATCAGCCAGGCCAAAAAGGAGTAATAAGGGAGCAGGTCACCTCCTACAACATCCCTAATCCTCTCCTTGACTCCTCACCGTATGAGCGGACCCCGATGGTGGGACGGCTCATACCCTGGATACCTAATATCCTGAGTCACCCTGGAAATCCCTCACTTAAGAGCAGGGGAGAGACGACCTGTTCATCCCAGTCATGGAGGAACAGGAGTCTCTATCTAAGGCCAGGCTGCAAGGAGAGGGGAACACATACAGCATATGGAGATGGCAAGTAAGCGAAACCAAAAACACACTTACCTGCCACAGACACACTGACTGGAACCCGTGCACAAGTGCTGGTGTCCACACCAACCTTAAAGGACACAGCACACACCACAAACCACACAGGGACCCAGGACAGCCATAGCTGGAAAAACATCAGACAGGGGAATGTCTAGTAAACAAGCTGGACACTAAACACCACCAGATATGTAGCACCAAACTAGACATACAAACACCCTAAACATAACCCACTCCATACAAATAAGGACAGGAAGGAAAGGAGACACCGGGATAACATTTAACATCTATGACCACAAGGGTGGCCCTCACTGGAGTGATGGTAAAGCCAGGAGCAGTGAACCATAAGCACACACTGAGCAGCAGGCTTCCAGCAGAGACTAAAAAGCCCAAGCAGCAACACCCACAAACACATAAACCCAGTGTTCACAAAACACTAGGAAGGGCGTTAACCCTTCCAACACCAGACAGAGAAAGGAAGCCACTTAAAGGGGAAGTGCACACACAAGCATATGAAACACGTTACCACCGTCAACCGCATGCATGGCAACCATGTCACGGCAATCACCCAGAAGGCCGAGACACTGCCACCACATGCTCACACAGCAAAACGTTGCCGCGGGCAACCGCAAGTGTAGCAACAGTGTCACAGCGCAAACCAAAGGCTGTGACAATTTCTTACATGCATCAACCATACTCACCTGGAACTCACTACCCCAGCACATCAAACTCTCCCCCAACATCCAAACCTTCAAAAGCAACCTGAAAACCCACCTCATCAAGTATATCACCTACAATAAGCATGTGGCAGATAAGCAAGCTTTTATCCTCACCTATTGTCTCCTTTCCCCTTCCCTTGTAAATTGTAAACCTTCGTGGGCAGGCTCTTCACCCCCTACATTCCAGTCTGTTAATAGGTTCCTGTTTATTGTACTTGTTTTTGTGCTTGTTTTGTTTTATATTATGCATGTGTACCCATTTTTAGATGTACAGCACCATGGAATTAATGGTGCTTTAAAATAAAAACATAATAGTAATAATTACAATAAAATGGTGCATATTAAGACATGTCCCTTTCCTCTAAGTCACACCCCTTTCACCTTTCATGCATTCATCCCCAAAGAATTGGTAAAAAAACTCAGTAGAACCAGACTGAAGGAAAATTCTCTGGCATCCTTGGGTCTGACAACTGCACTTTGATTGGCCTATTATCTCTTCTTTGGAGAGCCAAGAGGCTTAACTACAGTTTGTAGAAAGGTGAATATCTCAGTAAAGCGAATCAAACTCTGTTAGTTAATTTCTATATGGCTTAGATTGAATTCATAAAAAATAATGTAGCAAAGCCCGTTTACAGTCTTAAGCAGGATAACATTTTACAGAATGGTCGTCTTTAAATGATAAAGATATTGCTATTATATACATTCACCGTATATTTATTATACCATATAAATACCAGTAGTGTTGATCGAGCACCAAAGTGATCGGGTGCTCGAGTAGAACACTTTGGGATGCTCTGGCGAGCACCCGAGCACAATGGAAGTCAATGGCAGAACCCGAGCATTAAACCAGGCACCCCCTGCTTTGAAGAGGGGAGGGTGTCTGGTTCATAGGAAAAGGTCAGAAATTGACGGAAACACCACTGAAATGGTTCGAAAACAGCATGGAGAGGATGTCTGGATGCATCTTGGACTCCCAGGTCGCTGCTGGGAACTATGTTGTCCGAGTAGTACGCCACTTTTACAGACTAACAATAATATGCACCAAACCAAAGATAAAATCGATCTTACAGGAAAAATTGTTAGGAAAAATGATTCCCTGTGTATTTACTTGTATATAAAGTGCAAGTGCTGCCAAAAATTACAAGGAAGAGGCAGTCTGTTACAACCTGTATATGACATAAAGGAGGGCCTCATTCACATTGTAGTACAATTCTTCAGGTAGTGGGACTGCTACACTCATAAAGCCTATGCACTAAATGAAAGGGCTGCCAAAAATTACAAGGAATCGGCACTCCAATACACCCTTTATTACACATAAAGGAGGGCATCATACACAGCCTTGAAAAATTATGATTGATGGTCTGCTGGTGACCCTCAGAAACATTAAGAGCAAGGGCCTGCTGGTGACCCTTTAAAACATTAGGGCCTGCTGCTGATCTGACCATCTAAAAAATTGGGGTTGAGGGTCTTCTGCTGAGCTGAGCATCTAAAAAATTAGGGGTGAGGGTCTGCTGCTGATATGACCTTCTAAAACATTATGGGTGAGGGTCTGCTGCTGATCTGACCTTCAAAAACATTAGGGGTGAGGGTCTGCTGCTAAGCTGACCATCTAAAAAATTAGGGGGGAGTGTCTGCTGCTGAGCTGACCATCCAAAACATTAGGGGCGAGGGCCTGCTGCTGATCTGACCATCTAAAAAATTGGGACTGAGGGTCTTCTGCTGAGCTGACCATCTAAAAAAATTAGGGGTGAGGGTCTGCTGCTGATCTGACCTTCTAAAACATTATGGGTGAGGGTCTGCTGCTGATCTGACCTTCAAAAACATTAGGGGTGAGGGTCTGCTGCTAAGCTGACCATCTAAAAAATTAGGGGGGAGGGTCTGCTGTTGGGCTGACCATCTAAAAAATTAGTGGTGAGGGTCTGCTGCTGATCTGACCTTCCAAAACATTAGGGATGAGAGTCTGCTGCTGATCTGACCTTCTAAAACATTAGGGTTGAGGGTCTGCTGCTGAGCTGACCATCCAAAACATTAGGGGCGAGGGCCTGCTGCTGATCTGACCATCTAAAACATTAGGGCTGAGGGTCTGCTGCGGAGCTGACCCTCTAAAACATTAGAAGCGAGGGCAGCCTAATAAGCATGTTGATATGATGGAGGAGGAGGAGGACGAGAAAAGGAAGATTGAACCATATACCCTTTTTTGTGGTGGAAGGGGTGCATGGGAATACAGTGTATTCAATACACCATAAAAGCCACATTTAAAGTGCCTTTATATTCAGCTGCTTTCCTCTGGTGGAGTAGAGAAGTCAGGGGAAATCCAGGCCTTGTTCATTTTGATAAGAGTCAACCTCTCAGCATTTTCAGTTGACAGTCGGATGCACTTATCAGTTAATATGCCCCCAGCAGCACTAAAACCTGCTCTGACAAAACGCTGGGCGCAGGACAGGCCAGCACCTTCAAGGCGTTGAGCGCCAGTTCATGCCACGTGTCCAGCTTGGACACCCAATAGTTGTAAGGCACAGAGGGATCATTGAGGACGCTGACACGGTCTTCTTCACCATCTTTCAAAACTTTTCTCTCCTTGTTACACTAGAGCGCATCAGGCTGAGGGTGCTGCCGTGGTGTCATAAAACTGTCCCAGGCCTTGGAGAGTGTTGCCTTGCCCTGCTGTGTGTTCCCCTCGTCTCCCCTCCTCGGTTGCCCAAGGAACTACGTACTATGCCGCCAGCGTTGTCAGCTGGAAATATTTTGAGCAATTTTTCCACAAGGACCTTCTGGTATTGCACTATTTTGCTACTCCTCTCCACCACAGGAATGGGAGATGAGAAGTTCTCTTTGAAGCGGGGGTCGAGAAGGGTGAACAACCAATAATCGGTGTTGGCCAAAATGCGTATAACGCGAGGGTGACGGGAAAGGCAGCATAACATAAAGTCAGCCATGTGTGCCAACAGACAAGACTTTGCTGTCCTCATCAGAAGGATGACTCTCAATCTCCTCATCCTCTTCCTCCTCTTCGGCACATCCACGCTGAACAGATGGAATAAACCTGCTATGGGTACTACCCTGTGTAGCGGAGGCAACCGTCTCCTGCTCCTCCTCATCATCATCATCAAATTCACGCTAAGAAGATGAACAGAGGGTGGTCTGGCTATCACCATTTGTATTGTCTTCCTCCATTTCCACCTCTTCTACATGCAAAGCGTCCACCTTCATTGTGAGCAGCGAGTGTTTCAGTAGACACAGAAGTGGGATGGTCACGCTGATAATAGCGGCATCGCCGCTCACCATCTGTGTTGATTCTTCAAAGTTGCGTAAAACCTTACAGAGGTCAGACATCCATGCCCACTCATCGCTTGTGAAGAGCGGAAGCTGACTGGAAAGGCGATGACCATGTTGCAGCTGGTATTCCACTACTGTCCTCTGCTGCTCACAAAGCCTGGCCAACATGTGGAACGTGGAGTTACAGCGTTGCCAAACCAGCGGTAGCTGTAGATGACTTGCGGAAATGGGCACACATGCGGCTCGCACCTTCACCAGTAGCTCAGGCAAATTGGGGTAGGTTTTGAGAAACCGCTGAACCACTAAGTTGAACACGTGGGGTTGGCATGGTATCCATGTGAGCTTGCTGAGCTCCAAAGCCGCCACTAAGTTACTGCCATTATCAGACACAACCATGCCTGGTTTTAGGTTGAGTGGCGAGAGCCACAGCTCAGTCTGATCCCTTATACCCTGCCAAAGCTCTGCAGCAGTGTGCTGTTTGTCACCTAAGCAAATAAGTTTCAGCATGGCCTGTTTCCGCTTCCCCACTGCAGTGCTACACTGCTTCCAGATACTGACTGATGGCTGACTGGTGCTGCAAGATGAGAATTCAGAGGTGGAAGTGGAGGAGGAGGTGGAGGAGGAGAAGTTAGTTGCAGCCACTAATGTAGGTGGTGGCGGAAATCCTGATGGAAGTAGGGCCCTCAATCATTGGCATCGGTAGCACCTGTGCCATCCCAGGGTATGACTCGCTCCTGGCCTCCACAACGTTCACCCAGTGTGCAGTCAGGGAAATGTAGCGTCCCTTGCCACAAGCACTTGTCCATGTATCATTCGTTAAGTGGACCTTCCCAATAACTGCATTGGTCAGGGCACGGGTGATGTTACAGGATGCATACTGGTGTAAGATGGGGATAGCACACTGGGAAAAATAGTGGCGGCTAGGGACTGAGTAACGAGGGACGGCAACCGCCATCAGGCTGCGGAAAGCCTCGGTGTCCACAAGCCTAAATGGAAACATTTCCAGGTCCAGCAATTTGGAAAGGTGCGCATTTAATGCTATAGCCTGTGGGTGGGTGGCTGGGTATTTGCGCTTTTGTTCAAAGGCCTGGGGTATGGACAGCTGTACGCTGCGTTGGGACACAGAAGTGGATGTGGTAGATCATGGTGCTTGCGAAGGACCATGTGCATGGCGGGAGGCATATGGCCAATCTTGGACAGGGGATTGGCCAGCACGTAACACAGGGGAAGAGGAGGCAGTGGTGTGACCCGCAGACACTGATTGTGGACACAGGCATTCGGCCCACCTATTAGGGTGCTTTGATGCCACATGGCTGATCATGCTGGTGGTGGTGAGGTTGCTAATGTTCACGCCCCTGCTCATTTTGATACAGCACAGGTTGCAAATGACAATTCTTTTACCGTCCACACTTTCCTCAAAAAAGCGCCAGACTGCGGAACACCTACTCCTTGGCAAGGGAGATTGCCTGATACTGAACTACAGGACTGTGAAACCTGAAGTCGATGCATAGGAACACGTGGGACGCCAAGCTCTCACACAGGACTACGTGAGACACCAGGTACCGTCCTCAGAGATCACATCCAACGCTGCCGGGAGTAGAGGTATTATGGTCTATGGTCAGAGCTGTCTTCAGAAAGGAGGTAACAGACACTAAGGTGCCGACCGCCACGTGGGATGCCACGGTGCAGCGGCTCTACCGATTGATATACATTACTTCTATTTCTATGATGATAAAATGGACACAATACTAACTCAGTGACATTGGATAATAATACCAACTCAGTGACATTGGATAACAATACCTATGCACACAGTAATGTTAATCAACCAACTTTAGCTATTATCAATTTTTATTTACAGTTTTGCTTGAAGCACGACAATTACCTCTAACGGACACAACATCAATTAAGTGACATTTGATAGTAACCACTGTCTAACTGATATGGCACACTAACCCTCAGCCAGTACGGAATCTTTGGAAGAGATCATCTCTTACAGATATTATAGATTATATATACCAATTTATATATCCGACTCAGAAGTGTGTACATACAATCAAACTTGGTATTAGTGTAAAAACCCTGAACTAATAAGTGGACTTGTAGTGTCCCACTAGGTAAAGGTGGGCACTACACAAGGGACAATTGGGTGATGCGTTACTCCTACTCACAAGGGACAGAAATGTTATGTTTAACTATGCATTTAATGTATTTTCTAATGTGTTTTCATATGCAATGTTCCCCTGTGTTAATGCTTAGCAGGCCTAGTTAGGGTGTAGTTAGACATCCCAGACACTAGAGGGAGATAGGGAGCCCCTAGTATAAATTCTCAGGCCCAGACAGGGAGAGGAGAGTTCATAGTCAGGAGTCTGTGGAGACAGAAGTGAGAAGGCACCAGCCAGAAATATGCTGAGGGCCTCCTCCTGACATGCAGCTTGATAGCCCCGGCTGCTAGCTATGACCAGGAGGCTAGTGAAGAATCCTAGCCTGCCTGTACTCCAAATGAGCCTCAGTTAGCTCAGAAGTCACCCCAGTAGAAGGACAGGACCTCCTGGGAGAAACCTGCAGTTACCTTCAAGCCAAGTAAGGATATTTCCAGCCAAGATAAGTAAACTAATAGGCAGAGGAACTATAAAGCAAAGCAAGAATTAATACGGGAGGAGGATATATATTTACCAAGGATTTAAGCCAGCATTTAGGCATCCGGGCCTTGGGATAAGAAACCAGACAGGAGTTCTAAAAGAGCAGTGTACACTATTTCCGAGGAAAGGTACAACCTGATTCTGAGTGTGTTATGGATTTACCCTCTGAGTATCTTGCATGATCAATACCTGCCATCTTGTGAAATAAGCCTGCTTGTGAAGCACTTGATATAAAGGACTGCATTACCATCTTGATGTACAAAGTTGGACTGTTTGAGTAAAGCAACGTTTGGTTCACTATACCACCTGTGTACCTCACTTATTACTACTATAAATCGGTGTGCCACCGTTACAGGCACTGGCGTCACGATTCCAAAAGGGACCTTGCTTCAGGCACTCAAAATACCTGTAACATCCAGGGCACCTCATCCACCATCAGGACTGGTCCCTACATACAGAGTGTGCCCCAGAGGAACTTGTGTCTACCTCTCCTTCACTGCCGCATGCCTGCCCAGGGTTCTCCAATACAGTGAGTAACCCTCGATCGCCCATAACCGTGACCTCACTTCACTATACCCTGCAAGTCTGGCGTGCTGCAGACTTCAAGTATTGATCTGACTGCAGCTGATGTTATAGTCCAGGAGGACCAAACAGGACTGTTTTGTTTTATTTTATTTGACTGTTTTATTTGACTTTTTAATTGCATGTTATACAGGGGAGAAAGATTGCCTTATTTTATGATTACTAGCAACCTCTCACATAGGAGGATATATTCAACAGCTTTTTGGAAGTTGAGGAAGTGTGCGCCACTCAAATCACAATCAGCTGTTTATACTGCATAGGAGGATATTTGTTTGGGTGGTGTGGCTGCGTGGTCAGTAGCCATCCGCCTGGTCCTGGAGGCTGGTGTCTCCTGCCCATGTGCCACACAGGATATTGTATGTGACTGGTTTGGAATGTATTTTAGCCTCTTTTATGTGCTGTTATTAATCGTATCTTAATGTAATTGCCAATAAACCTCAACTTTTTAAGATATATCTGGGTGGTTACAGATGGTGAGTGCCTGTCGTTCCAATGGATATTTAGGATGCGCTAACGTTACACTGGAGATGTAGCGCAGGTAATGTCGCTGTCACCAGCGGCCAAACAATTACGCTGAATTTCACAGCGCAAATGTAACACAGCAGATGTAGCAGAGGTTGTGTCACTGTCAGCGCAGCGGCCAAACAATTGCATGCAATTTAGCGCAGGTTGCGCTAATAATATATATTGCAGCCAGATAAAACAATAGTCCTTAAAAGGACTTTTGGGTCTCTAACACCTTTCACCTGCCGAACAAACAAACCAATTCCTGTCCCTTCACTATCTGTCCCTTCTGCTGCAGCTCTCCCTGACTAAGACTGAGCCGAACCACGTGTCATCGGGTGCTATATTGAACCTGATGACGCGTTCCAGCCAGCAAATTACTGTAGTGCCAGTAGCCAACATGGCTATGGCATTCCAGTGAGTGCCAGTACTTACCAGCACGTTTATTGGCTGCGTAGCAGCCAACAAACGTGCGGGGAGGAGACTCGAGCATCACACTTGAACACCGCGATGTGCCGAGCATCGCGATGATCGAGTAAAAAAGTGTTCGGCTGAGCATGCTCTCCCAACACTAAATACAAGTAAATATTCTGAAAAATAAGATAATTTTCATTGGTAGCACTAAAATGTGATTATAGAGTTAATACTTCGTTTAATTTCTATATATGAAGTTTTACAACTATTTTAGTGCAGAAATCATTATGGCATTTTTCGGACTCTTTAGAATTTTATTAACAATTTACAAAACCATATTATGTATATGTATACATGTAACTCCTCAAGTGTTTTGCAGTTTAGACATACCATTGTATATATTTATTTTACTTTACACAAAATTTTTGTAAAAAACAAAATTACTGGTAAATATTCTGTTTGAAAAATTTTAAAAGAATTGTAAAATCTAGAAAAAAAACATAAAAAGCAGCCCAACTACGTGGAAATTATAAATGTATTTCTACGGTAAATAAACCTGTTACTGAAGATACTAGAAGTCATTTATTTGGCTCTCTTCAGTAATAAATGAAAAACAACAGATGTATGATTTATGAATTAAAGAATACACACATGTTCTGATCACTTACACCCTCCTTTGTTATGATGCAACTGTGAATTATGCTCATTTTACATTCATAATGAGACTGTGGAACAGATGGTAAAAGTTTAAACTGACTTCCGTTACAACAGTCTATAGTGAAAACGGATTGTTTTCTAAAAAAAGATGTTGGTTGACTGTGATGGATTGTGGGTTTCATAGAATTTTAGCACACTGGCAGGAAACCCGGGATAATAGCACAGGGCTGAGAATAAAATGGACACTCCTAATAACCTTTAACAGTGCACTAGGAAAATACCTAGTAGTATTTCTTAGAAAAATACGTTAGAAGAGTTGTATCTGGTTTAAAAAAAACAAAAAAAACATCTTATTAAATAATTCTGAGTTATTTAACAGATTTGAATTCCCCCAATAACATCCTCTATAAACTAACGTGTTGAGCTGCTAGTAAGAGTGTCTCTCTCTTTGGAGGACCTAGCATTTCCATGCATTACATGAGTGTCACTAATTTTAAAGGGTACATGCAATGTTTAATTTCACCTGTGGTGATGCGGGAGGGAGATTAAGCATTTGCTGTTAGGTTCTCCTGGAGATTATAGATGTTAGCTGGGGTTCAGCAGCAATCATCCTGTGAAATATATAGCATGTTTTAATGCATAATCAATGGCACACTAGGTGTCTGCAAACTCTGCCCTTATACTGTCAATGCATCTAAGTGTTCAGTACAGAGCATCGAGGGCAGTGCTTTAAGTGGGCCAAAAGAGGTGCCGGTACTCTATTAGGCGCCGGTGCTCCCCCCCCCTGCACATCAGACCCCCCCATCACACACATATATATTAGTTCCTCTATGTACCAGTACAGTACCCCCCCCCACCACCGCACATTCGTTCCTCTCTGTACCAGTACCCCCCTGCACATCAGACCCCCCCCCCACTCATCACACACACACACATTAATTCCTCTCTGTACCAGTACCCCCCTGCCAGGGGGGTACTGGTACAGAGAGGAATTAATGTGTGTGTGTGTGTGATGAGGGGGGGGTCTGATGTGCAGGGGGGTACTGGTTCAGAGAGGAACGAATGTGCGGTGGTGGGGGGGGGGGGTACTGGTACATAGAGGAACTAATATATATGTGTGTGATGGGGGGTCTGATGTGCAGAGGGGTACTGGTACAGAGAGGCACTAATGTGTGGTGGTGGTGGGGGGGGGGGTACTGGTAAAGAGAGGAACTAATGTGTGTGATGAGGGGGGGGGGGTCTGATGTGCAGGGGGGTACTGGTACAGAGAGGAACGAATGTGCGGTGGTGGGGGGGGGGTCCTGGTACATAGAGGAACTAATATATATGTGTGTGATGGGGGGGTCTGATGTGCAGGGGCCCCCTACACATCAGACCCACCCATCAGACACATATATATTAGTTCCTCTATGTACCAGTACCCCCCCCCCCCACCACCGCACATTCGTTCCTCTCTGTACCAGTACCCCCCTGCACATCAGACCCCCCCCCCCCTCATCACACACATTAATTCCTCTCTGTACCAGTACCCCCCTGCCAGGGGGGGGGGGGGGGGTACTGGTACAGAGAGGAACTAATGTGTGTGGGGGGAGGGGGGGTGCCTGTCACTCACCAGTACTCTTCAGAAGTTGGATTCCAAAGCAAAGTCGATGTTCTTTGCTGCACCGTCCGACTCCTGACTCCAAGGAGGACCAGTCACTGGTCGCCGCACTGATCGCTCCTCAGTCACAGGCGCGCGGGAAGGAGTTGACGTCACCTAACGTGAGGTCAACTCCCTGCCTGCGCCAGCCTGAGCCGTACTCTGCAACGACCCGCCCCCCTCCACTAGCTGCCCAGCCAACGACATTAGGGAGGAGATACTGCCAGCTCTCCGCTGCGCTCCGGTACCGGAAACCCACGTACTGGGCGCACGGAGAGGTGCTGGTACTCTCCAGGGCAATTTTTGGAAGTGCCGGTACTGAGTGCCGCCGCGTTCCGGCCCACTTCAAGCACTGATCGAGGGTATTATAATGTTCTTTCTCCAAATGTCAGGATTACTACATGCAGCAGATTAATGGGGTTGCCATTTAGACTATATGTTTCTATTGACTAATACAAGTGTCAGGTTTTGCTTTTTTTATGATCTGAATTGGGCAATTTTCCAGTTCAATACCAAATATGTTTTAGATATCCTACTGTATATTCTGCTATTATGTTATCACTTTTTAATATACACTTTATGGTTTGTACTGCCTTACGCATCTTTTGAAGAAATAAGGGGTAGTGGCTCCACCATTTACTAGACTTTCTTATGGTAACTTTGATTCAATTTATTTGGCAGAGAGGGGGAACCATTTAAAATCAATCATCATGTTAACAGACAAAAAAAACAGTTAATAATTTAAGTTCATGTGACATTTTCATGGAACAGCTTTGTTAATTAAACCACATCCTGCTCATAAAAGTTAACAGGGTATTAGGTCAAGATGGAAAACTACAAAAACTTTGAAGAAGCAAACAAAATAAATTGAAAGGCTGACATTAATAAATATTACAAGAGGCTTAGGGCTATCTCAGTTGCCCTTTAACATGGTCGTCTTGTTAGTTGTCTGCTTCTTTCTTTTAGCAACCAATAAATTACAGGTCTTACTTGCTTTTGTGATATATATATATATATATATATATATATATATATATATATATATATATTATAGACAGCAGGGGCGTTGCTAGGTTAAAATATTCGGGGCCTGGGCCCCTGATGTTTAGTCCCAGGCCCCGAATGTACTACCTGCCAGATACATACAACTGTATTGCCATCCTCAGGACGGCAATACAATAAAATCTAATGCACTTGCAGAGCTGAAGGACCTGTGGTGACATCACAGATCATGTGACCATTAAAGCAGGCAGTGGTTTGGAAGGACCTGCATTGATGTCATCATCATATGACCAGTGCAGGAGAGGACCGCAGTGAAGAGGAGAAGTCCTGGGTGAAGATGCTGTGGTGATGTCTGCTACATGAGGAGAGGTAAGTGAGGGCAGAGGCAGAGCAATGCTGTTGTTGTGGTTATTTAACTGGGACTGTATGTTAAGGCTGAAGGGAGGGATGTTATTTACATGGGACTGTGTATCGATGGTGGCTGTAGGAGGAAGTGATATTATTTACATGGGACTGTATGTTGGAGGGGGCTGGGGGAGGAAGTGATGTTATTTACATGGGACTGTATGTTGGAGGGGGCTGGGGAGGCAGTGATGTTATTTGAATGGGATTGTATATTGATGGCGGCTGTGGGAGGGAGTGATGTTATTTACATGGGACTGTATGTTACAGGGGTCTGAGGAAGGGAGGGATGTTATTTACATGGGATTGAATGTTGAGGGGGCAATATTATTTACATGGAACTGTATGTTACAGGGGTCTGAGGAAGGGAGGGATGTTATTTACATGGGACTGAATGTTGAGGGGGCGATATTATTTACATGGAACAGAATGTTACAGGGGTCTGAGGAAGGGAGGGATGTTATTTACATGGGACTAAATGTTGAGGGGCGATATTATTTACATAGAACTGTATGTTGAAGGTGGTTGGTGGGGGGGGTGATTTTATTTACATGGGACTAAATGTTGAGGGGGTGATGTTTACATAGGATTTCATGTTGGAGGCGACTGGGGAGGAGGTGATGTTATTTACCGGACTGTATTTTGGATGGGGGTGTAGATAGAGAGGGATGTTATTTACATGGGATTGTATATTGGAGGGGGCCAGAGAGATGGTGTGAAGTTATTTACATGGGACTGTATAGTTGAGGGAGGAATATAACTGCAAGAGGCATTATAAATACTGAGGGCACTTCAGGGTGAGCATTATAACAGTGAGGGGCAGCATAAATACTGGGGGCACTGTAGGGGTATTATAAATCCAGGGGACATTATAGGCGTTCTTATTACTACTGGGGTCTCTATAGGAGGGACTTCTAGATCCGCCTTATTTCTACTAAGAGCACTATGGGGGGCCTTATTACTACTGAGGGGTCTGTGAGGATATTATTAATACTGGAGGGCTGTTCTACTAATGGGTGCACTCTTGGGGGGCGTTATCACGGTTGGGGGCACTGTAGAGGGCAGTATTACTAATGGGGGCATTCTTGGGGGGCGTTATCACTATTAGGGGCACTGTAGGGGGCAGTATTACTAATGAGGGCACTCATTTTTCTTCAGGATAATATTTGGGGGTATTGGGGAGCACAGCAAGCAGCAGGATAACACTGTTGGGACTCCAGGTTGGGGGATGATGATAGAAACATGAGGAAGCTAAGATGTCTGTGTGTCACACTCTGCAGAGACAAGGAGCGTCTGAAAGAGGTTGTACGGACCAAATGGAGAAAATGATGACAAAGAAGATCTACATCGGAGGAGACGTCACCTGGGAGGCCCCGTATGTGACAGGTATGTGCTGCTGTATAGCACATTCTGCAAAATGCGGTGTGTGGGGGGAGGGGGGTTGATTTAGAGAACTGGGCCATATTCATTGGGACTTGGGCCCCGGATCTTTTGAGACCCTAGAAACGCCCCTGATAGACAGTATCGTATTACGGTATATTTGACTAAGCTCAACCAAACCTAACCTGACATTAAGCCAGAGCATGGGTATTCCAGTTATGTGAAGTTATCCTCTGTCCATTCATTTCTATGGGAGTTCCAGATATAGCCAAGCACTGTACTTAGCTATCTCTGAAACTCCCATAGAAATGTATGAATGGCCACTCGCATGACCGACTGGCCACTCTGTTCATTTCAGGGTGCTCCACTGGGTGCTGGGTTCTCATGATTGGTGAGGATCCCAGAGGTAGGACCCCCACAGATCTAATAGTTATACCTTCCCTTCCCTAAACATCCAGGTGAGCACTAACTTTGCACCGAAACTGTTAAACACTAAATACATTTGTAATAGGTTTCTTGTAGGTTTAGGGATTTGGAAGGGCCATAGCAAAGATTGTAATTTGTTCTATTTCTGTGGCAGAAAATCTAGTCCCTCTTTGAGGCCCCAATATGAGGTAGAACTTTATCAACAGATTGGGTGATCAAGTCTTTATAGATTTTGAATAGTTTTGGGGACTTGGGAGGATAAGGCAATCAAATGTTCACGTGAGGTTTCCTAGTAGGAAAACTTGTTTGAAATGGTGTCTAAATTAGTTGACAACTGTTAATAAAAAAAAGTACTTGATTGGAGTGTGGAGGGACATAGATCTGGGAATGTGCCAACTGGTGATTTTTTTTTCATTCAAAGCAGTCTGAATAGGAAACCATGTAGAGCAGTATGGATACATATAGTAGAATGGATCACAGTGGTGAAGACTGGGGCCAAATTTCAAATAAGTCTAGGTTATTTGTTCCCTGGTTTCTTTGGAAGCTTTCAGATATTAAGTTTAGATGTGGATCTGGAAGCACGTTTAGGCTAATCAATAATCCTGGCTCCTGGTCAAACCTATATGTCTAGGGTGTTTGGGTTTATTTCGTTTTCTAAGTGATTCTATGTCCAGTTTTGCTCCAAACATACTCTAGGAGTCTTCTACATACAGTATTGTCATACAAAAATGTAGCAATTTTCTAGATCTTTAGAGTCAGTTTGATTTAGTTAGGGTTCATAGTTAAGTCCAGGGAGGCTGATAAGGGATGAACCAAATCTTTTATTATATTTGTGGACCATTTGAGGTCAGGCCATATGCAAGAACAGGCATGACAAAAGCTGATGACACAATTGTGGAAAACTTGAACTGACGTGTTTGCTTTTTTGGTTGTTTTGAGGTGCAATCATTGACAATACTTGGGAAATTGTTCTTGCCAAATGTCAGATGTGCACTCTAGTAAGAGAAGTCCATCCTAGTCACAGATAAAGGCAGAGTTTGTTGGTCAATTTGTCATTTTAACTAACACAGTGTCATCCAGAACAATAATCTTCACAGACCAATCTGATTGACAAATCATTCAGAAAACAACTGCCTGAAACCTTAAAAGCTTTAAGTCAGCCATGTAAGGCCAAGTTCGTACTTCAGTTATTTGGTCAGTTATTTGCATCAGTTATTGTGAGCCAAAACCAGTAATGAAGGCTACACAGAAATAAGGTATAATGGAAAGATTTGTTCCTGTTCTGTGTTTCTGACCAGCACCTGGTTTTGACTCACAATAACTGATGGAAATAACTGACGTGTGAACTCTGCCTAAATGAGACAGCTGTCGGTAGAGATGGCCTTGCGGTTCGCCCGGCGATCGTTTCACGGCGAACTTTGCATGTTCGCGATTCGCCGAACATGTGAACATAAGGAGATATTCACGCCCGCCATATTCTTTTACATTGTGAAGAACTTTGACCCATGACACATCCATCAGGTGGTACAGGACAGCCAACTGAGATGTTTCAGCACATGGACATACCCCCTACCTTATAAATAAACCTGATCTGGCTGCCATTTTACATTCAGTGTTTTGCCAGTGTAGGGAGCGGTTGCTGTGTGGAGCAGGGACAGGCTGTTAGGGACACAAAAACGCTAGCTAATAGGGCCACAAAAGTATTTTTAACCACTTACCGCTAAGCTAACGCCGAAAGGCGTCATCGCGGCGGCTCCCCCAGGCTACGCTAACGCCGATTGGTGTCATCTCGCGTGAGCCGAGATTTCCTGTAAACGCGCGCACACAGGAGCGCGCGTTCACAGGAACGCATAGTGCACAAGTTCTTCTGCAGCCTGCCGGCCGCGATCATTGGCTGGCAGGCTGTAGATTTTTGAATGGACGAATGAAATGCTTATATCAGACGCTATTTTGAAAATAGCGTCTGATATAACTGCTGCCTGGTCCTCTGGTGGTCCCTTTCGCTTGGATCGACCACCAGAGGACACAGGCAGCTCAGTAAGTAGCACCAAATCACCACACTACACATTAGACATTACCCTGTCTTTATTTAACCCCTTATTTAGCACCTGATCGCCCATATTAGACTCCCTGATCACCCTGATCACCCCCTTGTCCACCCCCTGTCACTGATCACCCCCCCTGTAAGGGTCCCTTATCACCGCCAGTTAGTTAGCCACTTGTTAGGTAGTTTAGCGCCCACCGCACCGCAGTCACCGATTAGTCGCTGATTAGCGTCATCGCTGTCGCTAATCAGCACTAGTACTATATAGTATCTGTAAGTGATCAATACTGATCACAATCAGATCTATATAAGTACATTAGGGTCACCTTAGGCTCTACAAAACGCAGTGTTCGCCCGATCAGGCCTGATCTTGTGCGCACAGTTGCGTTCAGTCCGCCCCGCCGCAGTGACAGAATTTTTTTTTCTGATCCCTGCAAAAACACAGTAAAATCGCTGCGCCGCTATAAAGATCACTTTTGAGCTTTTTGGATCTTTATTAGCGGTCGCAGCTTTACTTCGCAAGCACTCCTTTTTGCTAGGTAGGTTTGCTCTTTTTCCTGGGTAGTCTCAGAGGAATACCCCCTAAATTTAGTGAACCCAAAATGTCAAACAAGGGGTATTCCGCTGAAGAGGCCTACAGGATTCTGGCCCTGATGGATGAAAGCGATGGGAACGACTCACCCGCTGAATCCAGTGGTTCAGAATATGAACCTGTAGACAGCAGTGGCACTCTAACCGCTAGTGAGGATGACGAGGTAGAGGTCCCTGCCACGGCCAGACGTACCCGATCCCATGTCAGGGTTCTACCTACCCTGCATGATGACCCTCATTTGCAGCAGAGTGGTGCTAGCGCTGATCTTGTTTATGGTGCGGCATACACCAGCAGCGCAGCACATCCTGGACCTTCTACCAGCACTGCCGTATTCCCTGGTGAAGTGGCGAGCACCAGAAGGGCAGTTCCAGCTGGTACGGTGGCACGTGCAATAACTCCCCTGTCGCAGCCACCGCGTTCACAGGCCCGTAGAACCCTTAGTCTCCCAGAGGTGCTGGCAAATCCCAATTGGCACTCCCCTGCTTCCGCCGCACCTGTATTGCCCCCTTTCACCGCCCAGTCTGGAGTTCGCGTGGAGACGGCTCATTTAGGATCGGCCCTTCAGTTTTTTGAGCTGTTCTTCACCGCGGATCTCTATGACCTAGTTGTGGCAGAAACCAACCACTACGCCACACAGTTTATTACCGCCAATCCGGAAAGCTTCTATGCCCAGCCTTTCCGGTGGAAACCAGTCACCGTTTCTGAGTTAAAAATTTTTTTGGGCCTTCTCCTCAGCATGGGTCTAACAAAAAAAAATGTATTGCGGTCATATTGGTCTAAAGACCCAATACATTACATGCCCATGTTCTCTGCTGCAATGTCTAGGGCACGTTTTGAGGCCATCATGTGCTTTATGCATTTTACGGACAATAGCACCTGTCATCCAAGAGGCCACCCTGCTTATGACCGGCTCCATAAAATTCGGCCCCTCATAGACCATTTGTCATCCAGATTTGCAGATGCGTATACCCCTAATCAAAACATCTGCATAGACGAGTCCCTAGTACATTTTACCGGGCGCCTTGGCATAAAACAGTACATCCCCAGCAAGCGCGCCCGTTATGGGGTCAAACTGTATAAGCTCTGTGAAAGGGCCACAGGCTATACATATCGTTTTAGGGTCTATGAGGGAAAAGACTCAAAACTGGAGCCGGTCGGATGTCCTGACTACCTGGGGAGCAGTGGCAAGATTGTCTGGGACTTGGTGTCACCCTTACTCCACAAGGGGTACCACTTATACGTGGACAATTTTTACTCAAGCGTTGCCCTCTTTCGGCACTTACATCTAGTCGGAATTCAATGCTGTGGCACCGCGCGACCTAGTCGCCGGGGCTTCCCCCAACGGCTCGTTAGTACCCGACTTGCACGGGGGGAGAGGGCTGCCTTGTGTGACCAAGAACTGCTCGCGGTGAAGTGGAGGGACAAGAGGGACGTTTACCTTCTGTCCACCATTCACGCAGACACGACTGTCCAAATTGAACGGGCAACTGGAGTCATTGTGAAACCCCTCTCTGTCCATGACTATAACCTTCACATGGGAGGGGTGGACTTCAATGACCAGATGTTGGCTCCCTATTTAGTTTCCCGACGCACCAGACGCTGGTATAAAAAGGTATCTGTTTATTTAATTCAATTGGCTGTCTATAATAGTTTTGTTCTCTACAGTAAGGCTGGGAGAACAGGATCCTTCCTAAAATTCCAGGAAGAGATCATTTCGGAACTCCTGTATCCAGGAGGGTCCGTGCCCCAAGGCCCTGATGTAGTGAGCCGGCTACATGGCAGACACTTCCCGTCTGTCTATCCTGGTACCCCAACTCAACGTTCCCCAAGAAAAAGATGTTGTGTCTGCAGCAGGGGTGGAATAAGGCGTGACACCACCTTTTTTTGTCCTGACTGTCCTGACCAGCCTGCCCTATGCATAGGGGAGTGTTTCCGCAAGTTCCACACTCAGGTACACTATTAGTGTAGGGATCGCGTGACACAGGACAGGCACACAGGGCTATTAGGGCCCTTTCACACAGAGCTGCTACAAACCTCTCCTTTCACCTGGGACAAAGTGCATAATGTACTTCGCCACATCTCTGGGCGATTTGCGCTTTGCACATTGTCCCATGGGGAAGAAGAGGTTTGTCCTATAAAGGTAAAAAAAAACAAAAAAAATAAAATCACCGGTAAGCAAAAAAGTTATTGTTCTGTTTCAAAAGTTTATAAAAGTTAATGTTCTCTAAAGTTAATGTTAATAAAATTTATTGCGTTGCGGCCTGTTTTTTTTTTTTTTTTTTTTACCTTCTAGGTGGACCAAGCAATCAAGCAGCTGCAGCACTGATGTGCATTCTGACAGAAGCATTGCGCTGCTGTCAGATTACACACAAGTCGGTGTATGCGGCGCTGCAACACGAGATTTCTCCTCTGCAGTAAAAGATACGTTTGCCGAGGCATATGAGCTGAGGAGGCGGCAGTGTTCATATACTTTGGCAAACACTTTGTATATATAAAAAAAATTAAAAAATCTCGGCAATGATTTATTTATCCACATCGATTGATGTGAATGGATAAATCTGGTTTGCCAGGGCATACGAGCTAAGTGGGTATGGATGTTGGGCAGAGCTCCTATGTCCTGGCAGACGCCTTTCCCCTCATTTTTCTTTTTGGCAGAGATTTTTTCATCCACATTGATCGATGCGAATAAAGAAATCTGTGCCGTTCATTTTTTCTTTCAGCCCAGAGGCTGAACGGAAAAAAAAAATCTCATTACCCGTATGCTCAATATAAGGAGAATAGCAGAAACTCCTAATGCTGGCCATACATGTAATGATTGCGGAGACCCTCAAATGCCAGGGCAGTACAAACACCCCGCAAATGACCCCATTTTGGAAAGAAGACACCCCAAGGTATTCGCTGAGGGGCATATTGAGTCCAGGAAAGATTGAAATTTTTGTCCCAAGTTAGCGGAAAGGGAGACTTTGTGAGAAAAAACGAAAAAAATCAAATTCCGCTAACTTGTGCCAAAAAAAAAATATTTCTTTGAACTCGCCATGCCCCTCATTGAATACCTTGGGGTGTCTTCTTTCCAAAATGGGGTCACATGTGGGGTATTTATACTGCCCTGGCATTTTAGGGGCCGTAAAGCGTGAGAAGAAGTCTGGGATCCAAATGTCTAAAAATGCCCTCCTAAAAGGAATGTGGGCCCCTTTGCGCATCTAGGCTGCAAAAAAGTGATACACATGTGCTATCTCCGTTCTCAGGAGAAGTTGGGGAATGTGTTTTGGGGTGTCATTTTACATATACCCATGCTGGGTGAGATAAATATCTTGGTCAAATGCCAACTTTGTATAAAAAAATGGGAAAAGTTGTCTTTTGCCAAGATATTTCTCTCACCCAGCATGGGTATATGTAAAATGACACCCCAAAACACATTCCCCAACTTCTCCTGAGAACGGAGATACCACATGTGTGACACTTTTTTTGCAGCCTAGGTGGGCAAAGGGGCCCACATTCCAAAGAGCACCTTTCGGATTTCACAGGTCATTTTTTACAGAATTTAATTTCAAACTCCTTACCACACATTTGGGCCCCTAGAATGCCAGGGCAGTATAACTACCCCACAAGTGACCCCATTTTGAAAAGAAGACACCCCAAGGTATTCCGTGAGGGGCATGGCGAGTTCCTAGAATTTTTTATTTTTTGTCACAAGTTAGTGGAAAATGATGATTTTTTTTTATTTTTTTTTCTTACAAAGTCTCATATTCCACTAACTTGTGACAAAAAATAAAAACTTCCATGAACTCACTATGCCCATCACAAAATACCTTGGGGTGTCTTCTTTCCAAAATGGGGTCACTTGTGGGGTAGTTATACTGTCCTGGCATTCTAGGGGCCCAAATGTGTGGTAACAAGTTTGAAATCAAAATGTGTAAAAAATGCCCTGTGAAATCCGAAAGGTGCTCTTTGGAATGTGGGCCCCTTTGCCCACCTAGGCTGCAAAAAAGTGTCACACATGTGGTATCTCCGTACTCGGGAGAAGTTGGGGAATGTGTTTTGGGGTGTCATTTTACATATACCCATGCTGGGTGAGAGAAATATCTTGGCAAAAGACAACTTTTCCCATTTTTCAAACTCCTTACCACACATTTGGGCCCCTAGAATGCCAGGGCAGTATAACTACCCCACAAGTGACCCCATTTTGGAAAGAAGACACCCAAAGGTATTCGCTGATGGGCATAGTGAGTTCATAGAACTTTTTATTTTTTGTCACAATTTAGTGGAATATGAGACTTTGTAAGAAAGAAAAAAAAAAATCATCATTTTCCGCTAACTTGTGACAAAAAATAAAAAGTTCTATGAACTCACTATGCCCATCAGCGAATACCTTAGGGTGTCTAATTTCCAAAATGGGGTCATTTTTGGGGTGTTTGTACTGTCTGGGCATTGTAGAACCTCAGGAAACATGACAGGTGCTCAGAAAGTCAGAGCTGCTTCAAAAAGCGGAAATTCACATTTTTGTACCATAGTTTGTAAACGCTATAACTTTTACCCAAACCATTTTTTTTTACCCAAACATTATTTTTTTATCAAAGACATGTAGAACAATAAATTTAGAGAAAAATTTATATATGGATGTCGTTTTTTTTGCGAAATTTTACAACTGAAAGTGAAAAATGTCATTTTTTTGCAAAAAAATCGTTAAATTTCGATTAATAACAAAAAAAGTTAAAATGTCATCAGCAATGAAATACCACCAAATGAAAGCTCTATTAGTGAGAAGAAAAGGAGGTAAAATTCATTTGGGTGGTAAGTTGCATGACCGAGCAATAAACCGCTAAATTTGTGGAGTGCCGATTTGTAAAAAAGGGCCTGGTCTTTAGGGGGGTATAAACCTGTGGTCCTTAAGTGGTTAAGAACTGGTATAGGTGTGCTATCGATAGGTGTGATACACAGAGGGGTGCGATATACTTATAATATACTTTTATAATGAGTCAAAAACACATAGATCTATATAGTGATCACCTGGAAGTCAGGGGCCTAGGGGCTAGGGGCTTACTAGGGCCATTTTTATATAGGGTAAGGTTCCGGACGGGGTCACTCTTATTAGGGCAGGTGCTCTGTGGTTAGGCTATCAGGGCCAGAATAGCACCCCCCTGTAGGGCAATATCAGGGACAGTTCTTTGCCCACCCTGTCCTTCAATACCACATCATCATCTAGCCCAGGGATAGATGTTTTTTGCTTTCCCTCCAGGATTCATGGATGTGCACTGGAACCCCCCAGATTGTGGTAGGACATATGGTTTCTGATTTGGTGCCGCCGAGCATCTGATTTAGTGCCGCCGAACACTTGTTATTGCCTACCACATCTATGCTTTTTGCTTAACTTTAATAATTTAATTTATTTTCATTTTGAGGGATATCTTTTCCATTCACACGTCCGCAAAATGGGTGCGGAACGGGTGCAGACTCATTCATTTTCAATGGGGCCGGAATGTGCTGTCCGCATCTGCATTTGCGGATCCGCACTTCTGCATCCGTGCTTCCGTTTCCGCAAAATAATGGAACATGTCCTATTCTTGTCCGCAACTGTAGACAAGATTAGGCATATTCTATTATAGTGTCGGCGATGTGCGGTCCGCAAATTGCGGAATGCACATTGCCGTTGTTCATGTTTTGCGGATCCGCAAAACACTTACGGACGTGTGAATGGACCCTCATAGTAACATTATTAAAGGTTATGTTTTATCTTTAAGTATATTCTAATGGATTGCCTTCCTTGTACAATGTTATAATATACTTTATAGTGCATTTGGGTACTGTATAGTGCATTTGCGCATGCGCGTACGTGAAAATTATATTGCCGATATTTTGCATTGAAAAAAATAATGAATGGAAATCGCTAATTCGAATAATACATCTGGTATGTCACTGTCCATGTTGTGGGACTATTTGTGCACTTCTAGTAATTATTTCTTGGCTGCAACTATATAGCTGAAGGTTTTTCAGGTTCGCCTGCCATTAAAATAAATGGGACCCGCCGCAAACTTGCCGTTCGCGAACATTTGATCGCGTTCGCTAACCATCCCGGCAGATGTTCGTCCATCGCTAGCTGTCAACAAAATGGTCCTTATCATTTATGATTTCAACAAGGAGAAATAAGTATACCACTGCCAAGGTGATATTTTCCAGCAACCTATTTGGAATAACTGTCATATTGCCACATACACTTTAGATTGTTGGCAGATCGGACCACAATTTACAGGTTCAACCTACCTTTATCTAAGGTATTTGCTTGTATATTAAACGTGATACAAAATACTTTGTTGCTTCATGCTTAAGATGTGCTGTGAATAGGGTTTCCAGCCCCGAATCAATGAATATTGTAAATCACAGCCAATGAAGTGTAGTTGAGTGCAAATCTTGTTTATTTGACTGCAAGTAAAGTGCGGCTTTTTGTGCAAACGTTTTCGGCTGATATAATCAGCCTTCTTTAGGCACTGTGCCGCTTGTGGGTAAAAGAGTCAAAAGTTGGTACACCATGAAAAGAGAGAGTGTGGCGCTACTGGCCTCCTACACATTTCTTGTAGGCGCCCAGTAGCGCCCCACTCTCTCTTTTCATGGTGTAACAACCTTTGACTCTTTTACCCACAAGCGACACAGTTCCTGAAGAAGGCTGATTATATCAGCCGAAAACGTTTGCACAAAAAGCCGCACTTTTTTACTTGCATTCAAATAAACGAGATTTGCACTCAACTACACTCTATTGGCTGTAATTTACAATATTCATTGTTTGTATATTAATACACACGAAGGGTTCCACATGGAACGGTCATGATCCGTTCAGGTTGTGATAGCCCACAGCTGCCTTTCAATTAATTAATGAAGACCGCATTATATTGTCGGTCTTCGTTGTTAATGGCTACGCAGCAACTTCAGTAGGGCACGGCCATTAACAATGAAGACCGACTAAACAGTGCGGTCTTCATTAGTTAAATGAAAGGCAGCTGCGGGCTAATTGGCAGCGTGGTTCTCAGCACGGCCGCAAACCCAACCGGATCACAACCGTGCCATGTGGTCATACTAGAATTCTGTTTCACTTTTACATCCAGCCCCTTCTCACTGTTTAGCCTATAGCGTTGTGTCAGCTCTTGTCTATTTAGATTCCTGAAGTCCAAAAGTCCTCCTTACCAGGGGTCCTTAGTGAATGCAGGTTATGCAGTGCTGTATAAAAATTAAATCGGTCAAAAGCTGGACAATATTCAGATAGTAGTTACCATCCCCAATTGCTCATGGATGCCAAAAATCTCTGGCTCCTCTTTTACTATTCATTTTGGGTGTGCGACAGAAGAATAGGTTGAAAAGTCCAACATACAACAGTGATGCTTAGAACAATAACAGGATCAACCAAGATCAATCTAACATTTGTGGATTTAGGGTTAGTAAACACAGCAAGACCCACACCTACTGCAGCTCTGCTCTACTGAAGATACTTCATCAGGTCTTTAAGAAGACTTAATCAGTTTTCAGTTTTTGGCTAGAGATTGACTTCTCTTAGATATGCCCAACAACTAAATATAGTGGAATGGAATGACAGAGATAAATCTCCATGACCTTAGGGCTAAGAAAACAAAAAGCTTTAGGGCCATGACATGTTGGTCTATTGTGTTTTCAAGTTTTGTATTTGTTTACAAGCAGTAGGATATCTTCTAAGTATCTGGTATGCAATAAGACTGGTATTCATTTCTACAGGAAGACAAATGTTTATTTTCACACAGGGAGGTTGTTTTGCTACTAAGGTAGGTAAGGAAAGTAGTGTTTGGAACCTAAGTTAGTAAAGCTATAGGACTGTCTTATTGATGTAGATATTTTGGCATGTTATACTTTTTAGTGCTTTACAATAACTGAGGTCCTTACATTAAAGGGGTTTTCTGGGATTTTACTACTGATGCTCTATTTATTTATTTATTTATTTATTGTTATGCACTAGTGATAATCGAGCATGCTCGGCCGAACACCAGTTCGGCTCGAGCATCTTGATGCTCGGCACATGGCGGTATTCGGCCGAATATCGCATGTACTCGAACGCAATGCTCGAGTCTCCGCCTCGCATGTTTCTTGGCTGCTACGCAGAGCACAAGAAAAACAATCATCCAAGATACCTAGTTTCATGTCCCAGTTTGCAGGGCGGCGCAGGACAATGCTCTTGTAGTCAGACCAGTTCGACCAGGTGGTCGGTTGGATTCCAGTCAGTTAAGCACCACCCTGTCTTCCACCAAGTCCAGTCTTAGCAGCAAAGATTATGGTCAACACAATCCTCACCATGATCCTCCATTCTCCCACCATGGAGAGTCTGGGCAAACAAGTGATCCCACATTTGGACATTCATATCGCCATTCCTTCATTTGGGCATCTTGACAAGCCTGCGTGAAGAGGGACATGAGATCTTGTGCCCTGATTCCCAAACTCTTGAGCATCCACAGTCACAAGAAGATGACGGTGGGGAACGGCAATTAGTGTTTCACAAGGTGGATGATGACTATGAGACACAGTTGCCAATAAGTTAACAGCAATTAGTGTCTCAAGAGGTTGATGATGAGGATGAGACACAGATGTCAATATCTGAGGTTGTTGTTAGGTCAACAAGTCAGGAGGATGACCAAAGTGAGGAAGTGGAAGAGGAGGTGCTGGACGATGTAGTCACTGACCCAATCTGGGAAGGTGGAAAGCCGAGCGAGGACAGCAGTACAGAGGATGAGGGACCCGCAGCACCGCAACAGGCTGGAAGAGGCAGTGGGGTGGCAACAGAGAGAAGGCGAGCCACACCAAACAGGCCCGCAACTGTTCCTCAGAGCACACCCTTGCGTAAATCTCCCTTGCCAAGGGGTAGGTGTTCCGCAGTATGGCACTTTTCTGAGGAAAGTGCGGATGACAAAAGAATTGTAACTTGCAACCTGTGCCAATCAAAAATGAGCAGGGGCGTAAGCACTAGCAACCTCACCACCACCAGCATGATCCGGCGCATGGCATCAAAGCACCGTAATAGGTAGGGCGAACGCCTGGGTCCACAATCTGTGTCTGCGGGTCACACCACTGCCTCCTCTTCCCCTGTGTTACATGCTGGCAAATCTCCTGTCAAAGGCTCAAGCCCAGATGCCCCCCGCCCTGCACCTGGACCTTCGCAAGCACCATCAGCGACCACATCCACTTCCGTGTCCCAGCGCAGCGTACAAATGTCCTTACCCCAGGAATTTGAATGCAAGCACAAATACCCAGCCACCCACCCACAGGCCATAACACTAAATGCGCACCTTACTGGCCCTGGAAATGTTGCATTTAGGCTTGTGGACAGTGAGGCCTTCCGCAGCCTGATGCTGGCGGCCATCCCGCGTTAAGCAGTCCCCAGGCACCACTGTTTTTCAAAGTGTGCTGTGGCTGCTTTACAACAGCATGTGTCCCGTAACCAGTGATAACCAGTGATGGCCAGTTTGCAGTGTTCGCCAGCGAACACATGCGATCTGCCATCTTAACTGACAAGTCTGGCGAGGCACAGGTAAGTCCTTACCTGTGCCTGTGTGTGAGCCGGTCTGAAATGAAATGCGGTCTCCGGGAGCAGGCAGTTCCGAGAACAGCCTCCCGGGGCCGTTCTCGGAACGGCCTGCTCCCGGAGACAGCATTTCATTTCAGACCGGCTTGCGCACAGGCACAGGTAACGACTTACCTGTGCCTCGCTGGACTTGTCAGTTAAGATGGCAGATCGCATGTGTTCGCTGGCGAACACTGCGAACTGGCCATATCTACCCGTAACATCACCTGTGCCCTGACCAACGCAAATACTGGGAAGGTCCACTTAACCATTGACACATGGACAAGTGCTTTCGGCCACGGATGCTACATTTCCCTGACATCACACTGGGTGAGCGTTGTGGAGGCCGGCAGCAAGTCATACCCTGGGATAGCACAGGTGCTTCCGAAGCCAAGGATTGCGGGTCCTAATTCTATCATGGTTTCCGCCACCACCTAAGTTAGTGGCTCCAACCCCCACTTCTATTCCTCCGCCTCTTCCTCCACTTCCACATCAGAATTATCTTCTTGCAGCACCAGTCAGCCATCAGTTGATAGCTGGAAGCAGTGTAGCACTGCAGTGGGGAAGCGTCAACAGGCCATCCTTAAGCTGATCTGCTTAGGTGACAAAAGGCATACCGCCGCAGAGCTGTGGCAGGGGATAAGAGACCAGACTAAGCTGTGGCTCTTGCCATTCAACCTAGAATCAGGCATGGTTGTGTCTGATAATGACCTTAACTTGGTGATGGCTTTGGAGCTCGACAAGCTCACACACATACCATGCCTAGCCCACGTCTTAAACTTAGTGGTTCAGCGGTTTCTCAAAACCTACCCCAATTTGCCTGAGCTACTGGTGAAGGTGCGCCATGTGTGTGCCCATTTTCGCAAGTCATTGACAGCTTCCGCCGGTCTGTCAGCGCTGCAGCAGCGCTTACAATTGCCAGCTTACCGACTGTTGTGTGACGTGAGCACGCGATGGAACTCTACGTTCCACATGTTAACCAGGATTTGTGAGCAGCAGAGGGCAGTAGTGGAATACCAGCTGCAACATGGTTGTCGCCTTTCCAGTCATTCTTCGCTCTTCACAAGCGAGGAGTGGGCATGGATGTCTGACCTCTGTGAGGTTTTAAGAAACTTTTAGGAATCAACACAGATGGAGAGCGGCGATAACGCTATTATCAGCGTCACCATCCCACTTTTGTGTCTACTCAAACGCTTGCTGCTCACAATTAAACCGACGCTTTGCATGTGGAAGAGGTGGAAATGGGGGAAGACATTACACAGTGTGATAGCCAGACCACCCTCAGTTTGTCTTCTCAGCACAAATTGGCTGATGATGATGAGGAGGAGGAGGAGCAGGAGACAGTTGCCTTCACTACAGAAGGTAGTACCCATGGAAGTTTAATTCCGTCTGTTCAGCGTGGATGGGCAGAAGAGGGGGAAGAGGATGAGGAGATTGAGAGTCATCCTCCTGATGATGACAGCGAAGTCTTGCCTGTTGGGACTCTGGCACACATGGCTGACTTTAAGTTATGCTGCCTTTCCCATGACCCATGCGCTTTACTCATTTTGGACAGCAACGATTACTGGTTATTCACCCTTCTCGACGCCCACTACAAAGAGAACTTCTCATCTCTCATTCCTGTGGTGGAGAGGACGAGCAAAATGGTGCAATACCAGAAGGTCCTTGTGAAAAAATTGCTCCAAAAATGTCCAGCTGACAACACTAGCTGCAGAGTACGTAGTTCCTTGGGCAACCCAGGAGGGGAGACGAGGGGAACACACAGCAGTTCCAACAGAGGCAAGGCAACACTCTCCAAGGCCTGGGACAGTTTCATGACACCCCGCCATCACCCTCACCCTGATGCTCAGCCTACTGTCACAACGTGACTGTATCGGCAGCGCAAAAAGAAGGGTCGGAAGCTGGAGAGCTCGGGCTGTTTGCAGAGCAGGTGACTGATGGCTGCTCATCGCTCATAGAGGGTCTCTGTCAGTGCAGCAGAAACTTTTAAAGAAAAGAAATTGGGAATACTAGCAGACTCATCTGGTGTGTGGTTTTAGCCCTGTTTGGTGGTGTATGAACGTGTATCTTCGCCGCGAAAAATCTAACCACCTGCGGAGGATATCGTAGATACCCTTTTTGTTGGTGGAGTGCCGTGTAAGTACAATCTGTGAACTGCAGGGCTAAACAACCGTATGGATTTACACTATTATAATTTTTATTAGTTGCAGGATATCCACAAATAGGACATTTGCAGCCCTCGGTTTATTTCTAAAAGGAGAAGGAGAAAGAAAAAAACTGTTTGTATACCGTCTTTTTATGTGCGCGGTCCGAACCCTATATATACAGTCAGGTCCATAAATATTGGGACATGGACACAATTCTAACATTTTTGGCTCTATACACCACCACAATGGATTTGAAATGAAACGAACAAGATGTGCTTTAACTGCAGACTGTCAGCTTTAATTTGAGGGTATTTACATCCAAATCAGGTGAATGGTGTAGGAATTACAACAGTTTGCATATGTGCCTCCCACTTGTTAAGGAACCAAAAGTAATGGGACAGAATAATAATCATAAATCAAACTTTCACTTTTTAATACTTTGTTGCAAATCTTTTGCAGTCAATTACAGCCTGAAGTCTGGAACGCATAGACATCACTAGACGCTGGGTTTCATCCCTGGTGATGCTCTGCCAGGCCTCTACTGCAACTGTCTTCAGTTCCTGCTTGTTCTTGGGGCATTTTCCCTTCAGTTTTGTCTTCAGCAAGTGAAATGCATGCTCAATCGGATTCAGGTCAGGTGATTGACTTGGCCATTGCATAACATTCCACTTCTTTCCCTTAAATAACTCTTTGGTTGCTTTTGCAGTATGCTTTGGGTCATTGTCCATCTGCACTGTGAAGCGCCATCCAATGAGTTCTGAAGCATTTGGCTGAATATGAGCAGATAATATTGCCCGAAACACTTCAGAATTCATCCTGCTGCTTTTGTCAGCAGTGACGTCATCAATAAATACAAGAGAACCAGTTCCATTGGCAGCCATACATGCCCACGCCATGACACTACCACCACCATGCTTCACTGATTAGGTGGTATGCTTAGGATCATGAGCAGTTCCTTTCCTTCTCCATACTCTTCTCTTCCCATCACTCTGGTACAAGTTGATCTTGGTCTCATCTGTCCATAGGATGTTGTTCCAGAACTGTAAAGGCTTTTTTAGATGTCGTTTGGCAAACTCTAATCTGGCCTTCCTGTTTTTGAGGCTCACCAATGGTTTAAATCTTGTGGTGAACCCTCTGTATTCACTCTGGTGAAGTCTTCTCTTGATTGTTGACTTTGATACACATACACCTACCTCCTGGAGAGTGTTCTTGATCTGGCCAACTGTTGTGAAGGGTGTTTTCTTCACCAGGGAAAGAATTCTTCGTCATCCACCACAGTTGTTTTCCATGGTTTTCCAGGTCTTTTGGTGTTGCTGAGCTCACTGGTGCGTTCCTTCTTTTTAAGAATATTCCAAACAGTTGTTTTGGCCACGCCTAATGTTTTTGCTATTTCTCTGATGGGTTTGTTGTGTTTTTTCTGCCTAATGATGGCTTGCTTCACCGATAGTGACAGCTCTTTGGATCTCATCTTGAGAGTTGACAGCAACAGATTCAAAATGCAAATAGCACACTTGAAATGAACTCTGGACCTTTTATCTGCTCATTGTAATTGGGATAATGAGGGAATAATACACACCGGGCCATGGAACAGCTGAGAAGCCAATTGTTCCATTACTTTTGGTCTTTTAACAAGTGGGAGGCACATATGCAAACTGTTATAATTCCTGCACCGTTCACCTGATTTGGATGTAAATACCCTCAAATTAAAGCTGACAGTCTGCAGTTAAAGCACATCTTGATAGTTTTATTTCAAATCCATTGTGGTAGTGTATAGAGCCAAAAATGTTAGAATTGTGTCGATGTCCTAATATTTATGGACTTGACTGTATACTGCATGAAAGTGGGATTCATCCCACAACACTCCTCGGACCTGCAGCGGAACATTTTTGCGGACTGGTGGCTAGATATCTTTTTCTTTTTTATTATACTGTCACAAGGAGAGGAAAGTTTTTGAAGATGGTGAAGGAGTACGTAGCAGACCGTGTCAGCTTCCTCAATGATCCCTCTGTGCATTACAATTGCTGGGTGTCTAAGCTGGACACATGGCACAAACTGGCGCTCTACGCCTTGAAGGTGCTGGCCTGCCCTGCTGCCAGCGTTTTGTCCGAGTGGGTGTTTAGTGCTGATGGGGGCTATAACTGATAAGCGCATCAACTGAAAATGCTGTCAACCAGTGCTTTAAGTGGGCCAAAAGAGGCGCCGGTGCTCCCCCCCCCAATACTGAATTAATGTGTGTGTGTGTGTGTGTGATGAGGGGGGGGTCTGATGTGCAGGGGGGTACTGGTTCAGAGAGGAACGAATGTGCGGTGGTGGGGGGGGGGTCCTGGTACATAGAGGAACTAATATATATATGTGTGTGATGGGGGGGGTCTGATGTGCAGGGGGCCCCTGCACATCAGACCCCCCCATCACACACATATATATTAGTTCCTCTATGTACCAGGACCCCCCCCCCCACCACCGCACATTCGTTCCTCTCTGAACCAGTACCCCCCTGCACATCAGACCCCCCCCTCATCACACACACACACACATTAATTCCTCTCTGTACCAGTACCCCCCTGGCAGGGGGGTACTGGTACAGAGAGGAATTAATGTGTGTGTGTGTGATGAGTGGGGGGGGGGGTCTGATGTGCAGGGGGGTACTGGTACAGAGAGGAACGAATGTGCGGTGGTGGGGTGGGTACTGTACTGGTACATAGAGGAACTAATATATATATGTGTGTGATGGGGGGGTCTGATGTGCAGGGGGCCCCTGCACATCAGACCCCCCATCACACACATATATATTAGTTCCTCTATGTACCAGTACAGTACCCCCCCCACCACCGCACATTCGTTCCTCTCTGTACCAGTACCCCCCTGCACATCAGACCCCCCCCCCCCCACTCATCACTGGTACATAGAGGAACTAATATATATGTGTGTGATGGGGGGTCTGATGTGCAGAGGGGTACTGGTACAGAGAGGCACTAATGTGTGGTGGTGGTGGGGGGGGGGTACTGGTAAAGAGAGGAACTAATGTGTGTGATGAGGGGGGGGGGGTCTGATGTGCAGGGGGGTACTAGTACAGAGAGGAATGAATGTGCGGTGGTGGGGGGGGGGTCCTGGTACATAGAGGAACTAATATATATGTGTGTGATGGGGGGGTCTGATGTCTGATGTGCAGGGGCCCCCTACACATCAGACCCACCCATCAGACACATATATATTAGTTCCTCTATGTACCAGTACCCCCCCCCCCCCGCACATTCGTTCCTCTCTGTACCAGTACCCCCCTGCACATCAGACCCCCCCCCCCCTCATCACACACATTAATTCCTCTCTGTACCAGTACCCCCCTGCCAGGGGGGGGGGGGTACTGGTACAGAGAGGAACTAATGTGTGTGGGGGGAGGGGGGGTGCCTGTCACTCACCAGTACTCTTCAGAAGTTGGATTCCAAAGCAAAGTCGATGTTCTTTGCTGCACCGTCCGACTCCTGACTCCAAGGAGGACCAGTCACTGGTCGCCGCACTGATCGCTCCACACAGGCGCGCGGGAAGGAGTTGACGTCACCTAACGTGAGGTCAACTCCCTGCCTGCGCCAGCCTGAGCCGTACTCTGCAACGACCCGCCCCCCTCCACTAGCTGCCCAGCCAACGACATTAGGGAGGAGATACTGCCAGCTCTCCGCTGCGCTCCGGTACCGGAAACCCACGTACTGGGCGCACGGAGAGGTGCTGGTACTCTCCAGGGCAATTTTTGGAAGTGGCGGTACTGAGTACCGCCGCGTTCCGGCCCACTTCAAGCACTGCTATCAACTGAAAATGCTGACAGGTTAACTCTTATAAAAATGAACAAGGCCTGGATTGCCCCTGACTTCTCTACTCCACCAGAGGAAAGCAACTGAACATAAAGGCACTGTCACGGGGCGCCAAAGGCGCACTCGGTCTCCCATCAGCTGCAGACCTGCTGCTTAGCTTCAGGAGCGAGGATCTGTGTTTGGCCTCATTCCCAGGGCGGCTTTGCTATCTGGGAGGTTCCCTGCTCCTAGGTCTGCCTTGAGCGCCGAGCTGATCTCTCGGTGCTCGACTTGTCTGTCTGTCGGTCATGTGACGCTGGCCACGTCACATGACCGTCAGACCCCACTATAAATACAGGCAGCCTGCTGGCCACAGGCTGCCTGTTAATTCTAGATTCCTGGGTATTTGTTGGACTACTGAATACTCACCTGATCCTGTTCCCTGACGATCCTTTGCCTCCTCCTCCTGTACTGCGCATCCCTCCTGGTATTGTGACCTCGGCTCCCATCTGACTACTCTTTGCGGACTCCTCTGGTACTTCTCTACTCTCCTGGTATTTGACCCCAGCTTCTCCTGACCATTCTTTGCTTAACCCTTTGTACGTAGTAGCTCTCTTGGTTCTGACCCGGTCCGTTCACGTTCCGTATTTTGTCTTGTCTGTCTTCCCTGCACATATCCTAAGTAAGGGACTGTCGTCCAGTTGTCCCCTGTCATCAGGACTCGTGAGGCAAGTAGGCAGGGCCAGGGGTGAGGGTGGAGCGCAGTGGTCACTATCCTTCCCCCTGTGTGTGTGTGTGGACGTGACCGTTAGAGGCACTTTAAATGTGTTTTTTATAATATACTGAATACACTGTATTCCCATGTACCCCTTCCACCACAAAAATGGGTATATGGTTCAAACTTCCTTTTCTCATCCTCCTCCTCTTCCATCATATCAACATGCTTATTAGACTGCCCTCGCTCCTAATGTTGTAGAGAGTCAGCTTACCTGCAGGTCCTCGCATATAATGTTTTAGAGGGTCAGCTCATCAGCAGGCCATCACCTACAATCTTTTAGAGTGTCATCTCACCTGCAGGCCCTCGCATGTAATGTTTTAGAGGGTCAGCTCACCAGAAGGCCCTCAACCATAATGTTTTACAGGGTCAGCTCACAAGCAGGCCCTCACCCATAATTTTTCAATGGTCAGCTTAGCAGCAGGCACTCCGCCATAAATTTTTTGTTGCTTGGAAGCACTTTCACTTTCACTCAGTGCATTGGCTTGATGAGTGTAGGAGTCCCACTACATAAACAATTGTACCACAATATGAATTAGGCCCTCCATTATGTGATATACAGGTTGTATCGGAGTGCCTCTTCCTTGTATTTTTTGGCAGCACTTGCACTTTATATACAAGTAAATATATGGAAATGAATGTTTACTACCAATTTTTCCTCTAAAATCGATTTTATCTTCGGTTATGTGCGTATTATTGTCAGTCTGTAAAAGTGTCGTACTACTCGGACAGCATCATTCCCAGCAGCGACCTGGGAGTTCAAGATGCATCTAAACATCCTCCCCATGCTGTTCCCAAACCATTTTGGTGGTGTTTCCATCAATTTCTGACCTTTTCCTATGAACCAGACACCCTCCCCTTTTCAGAGCAGGTGGTGCCTGGTTTAATGCTCAGGTTCTCCCATTGACTTCCGTTGTGCTCTGGTAGAGCACCCAAGCATCCTGAGGTGTTCAGTTGAGCACCCGAGCACCCGACCACTTTAGTGCTCGATCAACATTAGTGTAGATAGTGCACCAGCAAAGGATCCACATGTAATATTGCTTACCAGCATGTAACCCGTTCTCCTGGTGCCCCTATTTGTGTTTTGCCTTGCTTCGTCAGGCAACCTAACTATAATCTGCAAAAATTAAACTGTACATTTCATTGATTGGATGTGGAATGGTTTCTGAGTGAAAAGGAATTTTAAACAGTTATTTAGTACTTAAGGACTTCTTAAGAGATGGTTTTTCAAGAGATACTTACAAGTTACAATATTAGAAGTTTGTATGATTGTATATGGCAAGCATTGCAGAAAACAGACACAGATTGCGGCACTTTGGGGATATGAGGGGGAGGTTTTGAGATGCAAAGACAACCGATGCAATCATTAGCAAAATAAAGGGCACAAGTGGTCTGTAGGCAGACATATGTAAAGATATATAGAGTAGTGCAGAACTGTGCATTTGTTAGAACCAGAATCTTAAACTACAGTAAGTGTTCACAAATTCCTTGGGCTTTCCATTCTTCTATGTCATTAGAATAGAACAATTTTTGCCTGATGTATTTTTTTTCGTCAAACATAACTGAAAACTCACAGAACTGACACAAACAGATGCAATCTAAGCATAACTGATGCTCAAAACAAAGCATTTTTTTTTCATTTTTCATTTTTTTATGGACCAGAAGAACAGAAACTCAATGGTATCTACCGTAGGTAAACCCACCCTAATGCTGGACTGACACATGGCTGATTCAGATTTCTTTTTCTGATAATCTGATATTATTTAATAATAATTAATTGACCGCCTTCTATTGGAAAAATTACCTTTTTCCGATGACCTATTTCCGTATATCTGTTTAAATGTTGATCTATTGCGTTGGATTTTTTTTAAAACTTCTGATCATTGGTTGTTTTTATAAATATTTTTCTTTTCTTCTTCCTGCTAATGACATTTGTTACTCATGGTTGTAAAATTGTGTGGGAGTATCTGTGTAAAGTACAGTTAGTTGACTTTTAGTTAGTTGATTTTTAATGTCCATCTCATATAAAATCTCAAGTCTGGAACCAGTTCATTTTACATCAGAAAGAAAGACCAGTCCGACCACTGCATTTAGAATGAAGAGGACTTAGAGGACAGCCAATTAGTAAGACGTGAAACAAAACAATAGCTGATCTTAGGGAGACCAACTACAAAAAACACCATGGATCCTCACTTAAGAGTCTCGACACAGCAATCCAAAGTGCAATGCTCCCTGGAAAACAGAAATATGCAAAATAACCGCGGAGCCCCAGTTATGGGTGTTCAACACAGTGAAAGCCACATATCCCTCTAGGGAAGGAAAATCAATCAAAAGGGTATCCCCATTATAGAGATTACCAGGTCCACCATAATAAGTGGCCACTATGTCAAGACCCAGTTCTTTTACAAGCCTTCAGGATGTGACAGGGGAAGACCTAAGCCAGTTATCCATCCACAGACAGCTGTTTCAGGGTGTTGCCCCACATCAGTGTGAAGTAGGTTTCTGGCTAACTGGGAGCAATGCCTTAGAGACTACTCAAACAATACAATAACTGATCTTAGGGAGACCAACTACAAAAAAACGCCACAGAGCCTCGCGTCTCTCTCTTGAATTTCCCAAAAATTCAGATACCCACCAAGTCTTTTGCTGTTTGATTTGGAAGAATTGCTCAAAATAGCAGCCAACATTTTACAGATCAAAAGACAGAGAAGAAGGTATCTACCACCAAAAAAGGATAACTTGTGTACTATGTAGAGATGGCCTTGCGGTTCGCCTGGCGGTCGTTTCGCGGCGAACTTTGCTCGTTCGTGGTTCGCCGAACATGCGAACATATGGCGATATTCACGCCCGCCATATTCTTTTACATTGTGAAGAACTTTGAACAATGACACATCCATCAGGTGGTACAGGACAGACATTTTAGATGTTTCAGCACATAAACATACCCCCTACCTTATAAATAAACCTGATCTGGCCGCCATTTTACATTTAGTATTTTGCCAGTGTAGAGAGAGGTTGCTGTGTGGAGCAGGGACAGGCTGTTAGGGACACCAAACGCTAGCTAATAGGGCCGCAAAAGTCCTTTTAAGGACTGGTATAGGTGTGCTATCAATAGGTTATAATATACTTTTATAATGAGTCAAAAACACATAGATAGATCTATATAGTGATCACCTGGAAGTCAGGGGCTTAGGGGATAGGGGCTTACTAGGGTAATTTTTATATAGGGTAAGGTTCCGGACGGGGTCACTCTTATCAGGGAGAGTGCTCTGTGGTTAGGCTATCACGGCCAAAATAGCAACCCCCTGTAGGGCAATATCAGAGACAGTTCTTTGCCCACCCTGTCCTTCAATACCACATCATCATCATCTAGCCCAGGGATGGATGTTTTTTTGCTTTCCCTCCTGGATTCATAGATGTGCACTGGAACGCCCCGGATTGTGGTAGGACATATGGTTTCTGATTTGGTGCCGCTGAGCACCTTATTTAGTGTCGCCGAGCACTTGTTATTGCCTACCACATCTATGCTTTTTGCTTAACTTTAATAATTTGATTTATTTTCATTTTGAGGGATATCTTTTAATAGTAACATTATTAAAGGTTACGTTTTATCTTCATGTATATTCTAATGGATTGCTTTCCTTGTACAATGTTATAATATACTTTCTAACATAGAAAGTATATTATAGTGCATTTGTATTGTGCAGCAGTTGTGTGCAGTTCTGCTGCGATACCGTGCGATACCGTGCGGCGTGCGGTTCTGCTATAATACTAGTGTGATATACCAGTTGCCCCCCCAAAAAAGTAATTGAAGCAGGGGCAGTATATACCAATAATATACTTTCTATATAGTGCATTTAGGTAACACAACAGGGCACATTTAAGAGAATTTCCCTTTAAGACGCATAAAAATGTCCCCTGATTAAGATACATATATTTGGTTGGAATTTTTGTCATTGATCCCCCTCTAGTATGTCACTGTCCATGTTGTGGGACTATTTGTGCACTTCTACTAAGTATTTGGTGGCTGCAAATATGAGCTGAAGGTTTTTCAGGTTCGCCTGCCATTAAAGTGAATGGGGCCCGCCGCGAACTTGCGGTTCTCGAACATTTGATCATGTTCGCGCGATCACGTTCACGAACCGTCCCGGCCAATGTTCGTCCATCACTAGTACTATGTTTTAATAAAAAAAACGGTCTATTTGTTACCACCTCCCACCATCCATTTACCCATAGCTATATATGTAACTGTCAGTTTGACATTACTATAGTTGTCTTGAAGTTAAAGAGCTTGAAACACACAGTCCTATAAGACCTCTGACTGTTATAATGGCTTTTAAAGGCAATCTGAGCATTTTCGAGTCAGATCAAATTACCTGTACCCAAATTAAACTTGCCAACCATTTTGTTACAAATGGACCCAAAATGAAGTTCAAGGAATTTGCTCATCTCTAATGCTTACCTTATGAATGTTGTACCCTTCCTGGATGCCAGTCTACTAATTTCCTTGCTGTTCCGTATTAATGGTCCTACACATTGACATGTCATGCATAAAAACAGCACACAAACGTGCTAGCCAGGTGTTAAGGTGTAGTAATCTTTATGACAACATGGTGCTTTATTTTAGAAATGATAGTAAACTACAGAAGAAAGGAATGAAAATGATTTAAAGAATCTGCCCATTGATTCAAAATATACTTTCCCAGTGTGGAATTTCTGTGGGATGTGGAAAATTAGCCCTCCAAACAGTACAGAGACAAATGTTTAGGTAACAACTATTTTCACGCTGAAAGGTCTCGGCTTGATGCAGTCATAAAGCCTTTAATCTTTATGCTAAGCAATTTCATGGAAAGAAGCAAGGATCTGCAATTTGTATTATGTTGTATCAATGCTTCAGATATATTGCTATCCCTAAAATATGTACCACTGGACAGTTTTCAGCTAATTACAGAAACAAGAAACATGTGCACTTGACAGTCTGTGTTTTACAGACCTCACTCTGGACATAAGGGAGGATTTCAGTTTAAAATATTATATGGTTTAATGTCTACATCTGGAATAGTAAAGTTGAAACAATTTGCCTGTAGGGAGAATTCTTTGTTGCAGACTCAGCTCTACAAAATGTTGTCTGAAATGAATTGTTTTAAGGAGGTTTAATTAATCAAGTCCCTTTCTGCGATAAGGGACTAGTGGTATGACAGCTTTATCCAAAAATGTCTTGTAGAAAAGGTTCTTCTGTAACTTTACAATACAAGTAATTGTATTTGCTTGAAAGCATAAATCACGTGCGGCCTGTTTAAACTATGGGTTTGCTATAATTTCTATTAACCTTTAATATTATAGTAAGATACTATGGGTGTTTATACCTAGTACTTTCAAAAAATTTTAGCAAGTAGAAAGGACTTTTACACTAATATTTTACACTGTCTTGTACATTGAGTCATCATAATCTAAAAATAATCCCCCATTGTGAATGAGGAAAATCCACCATAAGCTATAACACTACAGATAAACTGACATTTAAAGCATACGTTTTTCCCATCCGTTTAACATATAGAAAAAACGTATATGTTAAAGAGTTGCCTCAGACTGATGCCATACAGTGGCATCCGTTCACCATAGAGTTTAATTGTAAAAAAAAAGGTATTTTTTACTTTTTTTTTTTTTCAAACGAATACGTCAAACAGAGGCTTAAAACGTGATGTGAACCCACCCTTAGATACCATTTATTTCACTGGTAACTAATGTGTTAAGTGCCAATTTAGTGTCAGCTACATCTGCATAATCATTATCAGCATCATAACAACTAAACTATTTAGCTAGATAGCTGTTTGCAAATGTTCATTTGATGACAGCTATTTCTTCCCCCCTTCCCCCATATCTATATACAGGAGCAGATTGGCCATAGGTATTACAGGGAAATTTCCCGGTAGGCTGATGCCTACTCGTGGCAAGCCAGTGGAAGTCTTTGGGGATGTATTTTGTGCTGCTGGCAGTATTCTGTGATAGACTGTGGTATTTGGCTCTATTGTGGTGGTACAATGTGCCACAATAAGGTATTGCTGGCCCCTCCTACTTGTGTTGGCCCTGCCTTCCTTCAATTTGGATCCAACTACAAAATGGGGCCACTTTTAGTATTTATTTCCAGGGCCACTTTAACCCCTTATGGACACATGACGTACCGGTACGGCATGTTTCCCGAGTCCTTAAGGACACATGATTGTTTATTTACAGTTGGTCATAAGAGGCCAGTGGTTGTCTCTGGATTAACACGTGTGGTAATTGTATGTTTAATAAATAACATTTATTTTGCATCCCTAAAATAATTTCTACCTAGAACTAACTTAATTAAAAATTTTCAGCTGCGTTTGTACTGTCGCTTTAAATGGCCTAATATAGCAATGTGGCTGGCTGGATCTCTGCTCTACACTGTACAGTGCCTGAATGGCTCATCTGTTTCCACGCGGCTCAGGCCGTGTATAGTATGGTGCCTGCTGTTATATCACAGTCTGCTGCCCTAAAATCAGTGTTAGCAGTACCTAGCTCTCTCTACTTGCTCATATCCATTGCTAGACTATCGCTGAACAAACGCTGGCTGGCTAAAACACTAAGATCACAGTCTGCCTCTCGACATGTTTCGCCAGGTATCTGGCGTCTTCAGGGGTTTGGGCAGTGACTGTGAAGGGGGCGGGACCCACCCTTTATAACCTGCCTCTCAGTGTCATTCTGCAACTGACTAATGTGTGATACTTTTGTTACTATCTCTATAGTCGTAACCAATCTAAGACCGCTTCTTAGGACCTTGAACTTCAGAGGTACCTCCCACACGCTCAGTCAACCAATGGGTGCCGTCGCTGCAATCGCGCTTGCGTTCACACTTAGTAACATACCCGAAACATACAGTACAGACCAAAAGTTTGGACACACCTTCTCATTCAAAGAGTTTTCTTTATTTTCATGACTATGAAAATTATAGATTCACACTGAAGGCATCAAAACTTTGAATTAACACATGTGGAATTATATACATAACAAACAAGTGTGAAACAACTGAAAATATGTCATATTCTAGGTTCTTCAAAGTAGCCACCTTTTGCTTTGATTACTGCTTTGCACACTCTTGGCATTCTCTTTATGAGCTTCAAGAGGTAGCCCCCTGAAATGGTCTTCACTTCACAGGTGTGCTCTGTCAGGTCTAATAAGTGGGATTTATTGCCTTATAAATGGGGTTGGGACCATCAGTGGCGTTGAGGAGAAGTCAGGTGGATACACAGCTGATAGTCCTACTGAATAGACTGTTAGAATTTGTATTATGGCAAGAAAAAAGCAGCTAAGTAAAGAAAAACGAGTGGCCATTATTACTTTAAGAAATGAAGGTCAGTCAGTCAGCCGAAAAATTGGGAAAACTTTGAAAGTAAGGGCTATTTGACCATGAAGGAGAGTGATGGGGTGCTGCGCCAGATGACCTGGCCTCCACAGTCACCGGACCTGAACCCAATCGAAATGGTTTGGGGTGAGCTGGACCGCAGAGTGAAGGCAAAAGGGCCAACAAGTGCTAAGCATCTCTGGGAACTCCTTCAAGACTGTTGGAAGACGTTTCAGGTGACTACCTCTTGAAGCTCATCAAGAGAATGCCAAGAGTGTGCAACGCAGTAATCAAAGCAAAAGGTGGCTACTTTGAAGAACCTAGAATATGACATATTTTCAGTTGTTTCACACTTGTTTGTTATGTATATAATTCCACATGTGTTAATTCATAGTTTTGATGCCTTCATAGTCATGAAAATAAAGAAAACTCTTTGAATGAGAAGGTGTGTCCAAACTTTTGGTCTGTACTGTACGTGGTATTGCGCATGTCAGAGGACTTAGTTTTCTTAGCGGTCTCCATTTTATCTCTCTCTGCGCATGCGTTGATAGTTAGAGTTAGATGTCTCATTCCTTCCCACGCACGCGCACCGGTGTTCTATAGATCTTTTTATCCGGGTATCGGTCTCATGCCCAGACACTTGCCCAGACACTTAGTAAGTGGAAAACCTTAGCAAACTACACATGCGCTAGATGACAATGCCCTCCAGTCTTTCTATCTCACACGCATGCGTCCGGATTTAGGAGATTGCGAGAGGTCCGTGACTCACACTATGTGCAATACTCCTCGGTTTGATATGTTGGACATTGTATTGTATTTTCAGTATGCATAGCTCAATACTCATGTCCACCAAGTGATCTCTCTTCTCACTTTGCACCTCCATAAACCGGGGATCTATTCTTATCCTCCTCCACATATGCTCCAGGTCTTTGCCGTTTACCAGATGATATTCCACAAAAAATGCATGCCTGGCTACTTACATTTAAGTTAAGGGATGTTTCCCTAGGCTGGCTTGTATCTGGTAGTCGTATTTTTACTTGCTAGATTATCTTAATGCGCATATATGGAGGAGTTGACTCTCTCCTAATTTTTGAATCCTCATACATGCCGTGCTTATATGAAATGCTGCTATAGAATTAAATACTATATGGCTATTTACGCATAAGAGGCCAATAGTTCTCATGACAGTTGTATGTGGCATAGAGGTATTGAGGACACATGACTGACCGGTACGTCATGTGTTGTTCCGATCACCGCCGCCCAGCGGGAGGAGATCGGAAAAAGGTGCCTGCTCAAATCATTGAGCAGGCACCTCGGCTAAATGCGCAGGGGGGGTCCGTGACCCCCCCATGTCGGCGATCGCCGCAAACAGCAGATCAATACAGACCTGCGGTTTGTGGCTTTTACCTGGTGCGGCGGTGGTGCCATCGGGTCCCCATTTGGCTGTGGGAAGGACCCGATGGCATGGAAGGCAGCACAATGCCTTCCTGAGGCATCTGCGCTGCCTTCCAGTAAAGAGCCTGTGAGATCCAGCCCCCTGGATCCCACAGGCCCCGAAAGCTGTATTACACAGTATTACTCATACAGCCAATGCATTCCAATACTGAAGTAATGGAATGCATTGTAAAGGAATATACCCCCAAAAGTTCAAGTCCCAAAGTGGGACAAAAAAATAAAGTGAAAAAAAAAGTTGAAAAAATAAAGTTTTCCCCCCAAAAATTTAAAGTTTCAAGTAAAAATAAACAAAAATTTAAAGTTTCACGTAAAAATAAACAAAAACGTCATTTTCCCCAAATAAAGTAAAAAAAAATTGGTAAAAAAATAGGAAAAAAATAAAACTATACATATTAGGTATCACCACGTCCATATAGACCGGCTCTATAAACATATCACATGACCTAACTCCTCAGATGAACACCGTAAAAAAAACAAAAAAAAAACAGTGCTAAATAAAAAATTTTTTGTCAACTTACAACACAAAAAGTACAACAGCAAGCGATAAAAAAGGCGTTTGCCCACCAAAAATGAGCCCCTACCTGAGACAATCGCCCAAAAAATAAAAAAACTATGGCTCAGAATATGGAGACACTAAAACATCATTTTCTTTGTTTGAAAAAAGCTGTTATTGTGTAAAACTTACATAAATAAAAAAGTATACATATTTGGTATCGCCGCGTTCATATTGACCGTCTCTATAAAAATATCACATGACCTAACCTCTCAGATGAACACCGTAAAAAAAAAAAAAAAAAGTGCTAAATAGACCATTTTTTGTCACCTTACATCACAAAAAGTGTAATAACAAGCGATTAAAAAGTCATATGCACCCCAAAATAGTGCCAATCAAACCATCATCTCATCCTGCAAAAAATGAGACCCTACCTAAGATAATCGCCCAAAAACTATAAAAACTATGGCTCTCAGAATATGGAGACACTAAAACATGATTTTTTTTTTGTTTCAAAAATTATATTATTGTGTAAAACTTACATAAATAAAAAAAAGTATACATATTAGGTATCGCCGCGTCCGTATCGACGACTCTATAAAAATATCACATGACCTAACCCCTCAGATGAACACCGTGAAACATTTTAAATAAAATCTGTGCTAAATAAACCATTTTTTGTCACCTTACATCACAAAAAGTGTAATAGCAAGCGATCAAAAAGTCAAACGCACCCCAAAATAGTGCCAATAAAACTGGCATCTCATCCCACAAAAATCATACCCTACCCAAGGTAATCGCTCAAAAACTGAAAAAATTATGGCTCTCAGACTATGGAAACACTAAAACATGATTTTTTTTGCTTCAAAAATGAAATCATTGTCTAAAACTTACATAAAAAAAAAAAAGTATACATATTAGGTATCGCCGCATCCGTGACAACCTGGTCTATAAAAATATCACATGATCTAACCTGTCAGATGAATGTTGTAAATAACAAAAAATAAAAACGGTGCCAAACAGCTATTTCTTGTTATCTTGCCTCACAAAATGTGTAATATAGAGCAAACAAAAATCATATGTACCCTAAACTAGTAACAACAATACTGCCACCCTATCCCGTAGTTTCTTAGATGGGGTCACTTTTATGGAGTTTCTACTCTAGGGTTGCATCAGGGGGGCTTCAAATGGGACATGGTTAGAGTTGAGCGAACACCTGGATGTTCGGGTTCGAGAAGTTCAGCCGAACTTCCCGAAAATGTTCGGGTTCGGGATCCGAACTCGACCCGAACTTCGCCCCCTACCCGAACCCCATTGGAGTCAATGGGGACCCGAACTTTTTGGCACTAAAAAGGCTGTAAAATAGCCGAGGAAAGGGCTAGAGGGCTGCAAAAGGCAGCAAAATGTAGGTAAATCCCCAGCAAACAAATGTGGATAGGGAAATGAATTTAAAAAAAAAATAAATAAAAAAAATTAACCAATATAAATTGGAGAGAGGTCCCATAGCAGAGAATCAGGCTTCATGTCACCCACCACTGGAACAGGCCTCTGTGAGATATTTAGGCCCCGGCACCCAGACAGAGGAGAGAGGTCCCATAGCAGAGAATCAGGCTTCATGTCATAGCAGAGAATCAGGCTTCATGTCACCCACCACTGGAACAGGCCATTGTCAGATATTTTTAGGCCCCGCCACCTAGACAGAGGAGAGAGGTCCCATAGCAGAGATTCAGGCTTCATGTCATAGCAGAGAATAAGGCTTCATGTCACCCATCACTGGAACAGGCCACTGTGAGATATTTAGGCCCCGGCACCCAGACAGTGGAGAGAGGTCCCATAGCAGAGAATCAGGCTTCAGGTCATAGCAGAGAATAAGGCTTCATGTCACCCACCTCTGGAACAGGCCACTGTCAGATATTTTTAGGCCATGGCACCCAGACAGAGGAGAGAGGCCCCATAGCAGAGATTCAGGCTTCATGTCATAGCAGAGAATCAGGCTTCATGTCACCCACCACTGGAACAGGCCACTGTTCAGATATTTTTAGGCACCGGAAACCAGACAGAGGAGAGAGGCCCCATAGCAGGTCCCATAGCAGAGAATCAGGCTTCAGGTCATAGCAGAGAATAAGGCTTCATGTCACCCACCTCTGGAACAGGCCACTGTCAGATATTTTTAGGCCCTGGCACCCAGACAGAGGAGAGAGGCCCCATAGCAGAGATTCAGGCTTCATGTCATAGCAGAGAATCAGGCTTCATGTCACCCAACACTGGAACAGGCCACTGTCAGATATTTTTAGGCCCCGGCACCCAGACAGAGGAGAGGTTCATTCAACTTTGGGTTGCCCCGCAATATAATGGTAAAATTCAAAAAAGAGGATTAAATGAGGAAGTGCCCTGGAGTACAAGAATATATGGTTAAGGAGAGGTAGTTATAAATGTCTAATCTGCACAAGGGATAAACAGGTCCTGTGGGATCCATGCCTGGTTCATTTTTATGAACGTCAGCTTGTCCACATTGGCTGTAGACAGACGGCTGCGTTTGTCTGTAATGACGCCCCCTGCCGTGCTGAATACACGTTCAGACAAAACGCTGGCCGCCGGGCAGGCCAGCACCTCCAAGGCATAAAAGGCTAGCTCTGGCCACGTGGACAATTTGGAGATCCAGAAGTTGAATGGGGCCGAACCATCAGTCAGTACGTGGAAGGGTGTGCACACGTACTGTTCCACCATGTTAGTGAAATGTTGCCTCCTGCTAACACGTTCCATATCAGGTGGTGGTGCAGTTAGCTGTGGCATGGTGACAAAACTTTTCCACATCTCTGCCATGCTGACCCTGCCCTCAGAGGAGCTGGCCATGACACAGCTGCGTTGGCGACCTCTTGCTCCTCCTCTGCCTTCGCCTTGGGCTTCCACTTGTTCCCCTGTGACATTTGGGAATGCTCTCAGTAGCGCGTCTACCAACGTGCGCTTGTACTCGCGCATCTTCTGATCACGCTTCAGTGCAGGAAGTAAGGTGGGCACATTGTCTTTGTACCGGGGATCCAGCAGGGTGGCAACCCAGTAGTCCGCACACGTTAAAATGTGGGCAACTCTGCTGTCGTTGCGCAGGCACTGCAGCATGTAGTCGCTCATGTGTGCCAGGCTGCCCAGAGGTAAGGAAAAAGCTGTCCTCTGTGGGAGGCATATCATCATCGTCCTGCGTTTCCCCCCAGCCACGCACCAGTGATGGGCCCGAGCTGCGTTGGGTGCCACCCCGGTGTGAACATGCTTCATCATCCTCCTCCTCCTCCACCTCCTCCTCATCCTCGCCCTCCTCCTCATCCAGTAGTGGGCCCGGTCTGGCCACATTTGTACCTGGCCTCTGCTGTTGCAAAAAACCTCCCTCTGAGTCACTTTTAAGAGACTGGCCTGAAAGTGCTAAAAATGACCCCTCTTCCTCCTCCTCCTCCTGGGCCACCTCCTCTTCCATCATCGCCCTAAGTGTTTTCTCAAGGAGACATAGAAGTGGTATTGTAACGCTGATAATGGCGTCATCGCCACTGGCCATGTTAGTGGAGTACTCGAAACAGTGCAACAGGGCACACAGGTCTCGCATGGAGGCCCAGTCATTGGTGTTGAAGTGGTGCTGTTCCGCAGTGCGACTGACCCGTGTGTGCTGCAGCTGAAACTCCACTATGGCCTGGTGCTGCTCGCACAGTCTGTCCAGCATGTGCAAGATGGAGTTCCACCTGGTGGGCACATCGCATATAAGGCGGTGAATGGGAAGGCCGAAGTTACGCTGTAGCGCAGACAGGCGAGCAGCGGCAGGATGTGAACGCCGGAAGCTCACACAGACGGCCCGCACTTTATGCAGCAGCTCTGACATGTCGGGCTAGTTGTGAATGAACTTCTGCACCACCAAATTCAGCACATGCGCCAGGCATGGGATGTGCGTCAAACCAGCTAGTCCCAGAGCTGCGACGAGATTTCGCCCATTATCGCACACCACCAGGCTGGGCTTGAGGCTCACCGGCAGCAACCACTCGTTGCTCTGTTGTTCAATACCCCACCACAACTCCTGCGCGGTGTGGGGCCTGTCCCTCAAACATATGAGTTGCAGAATGGCCTGCTGACGTTTACCCCGGGCTGTGCTGAAGTTGGTGGTGAAGGTGTGTGGCTGACTGGATGAGCAGGTGGAAGAAGAGGAGGAGGAAGCCGAGTAGGAGGAGGAGGCTACAGGAGGCAAAAAATGTTGCCTTGCGATCCTTGGTGGCGGAATGACGTGCGCCAAAGAGCTCTCCGCCTGGGGCCCAGCCGCCACTACATTTACCCAGTGTGCAGTTAGGGAGATATAGCGTCCCTGGCCGTGCTTACTGGTCCACGTATCTGTGGTTAGGTGGATCTTGCCACAGATGGCGTTGCACAGTGCACACTTGATTTTATCGGATACTTGGCTGTTCAGGGAAGGCACGGCTCTCTTGGAGAAGTCGTGGAGGCTGGGAACAACATAATGTGGGACAGCAAGCCACATGAGCTGTTTGACGCTGTCTGTGTCCACCAGCCTGAATGACAGCATTTTATAAGGCCAGTAGTTTAGAAATCCTGGCATTCAGGGCCAGGGATCGAGGGTGGCTAGGTGGGAATTTACGCTTTCTCTCAAATGTTTGTGAGATGGAGAGCTGAACGCTGCCGTGTGACATGGTGGAGATGCCTGGTGACGGAGGTGTGGTGGTGGTGTTGGTGGTACATCCTCTGTTTGCTAGGCGGCAGGTGCCAACGTTCCTCCAGAGGCGGAGGAAGAGGCCGAGGCTGCAGCAGCAGAAGAGGTAGCAGGGGGAGCCTGAGTGAGTTCCTTGTTTTTAAGGTGTTTACTCCACTGCAGTTCATGCTTTGCATGCAGGTGCCTGGTCATGCAGGTTGTGCTAAGGTTCAGAACGTTAATGCCTCGCTTCAGGCTCTGATGGCACAGCGTGCAAACCACTCGGGTCTTGTCGTCAGCACATTGTTTGGAGAACTGCCATGCCAGGGAACTCCTTGAAGCTGCCTTTGGGGTGCTCGGTCCTAGGTGGTGGTGGCCAGTAGCAGGCGAACTCTCTTGGCAGCGGGTGTTCTGCTTTTGCCCCCTGCTCCCTCTTTTGCTACGCTGTTGGCTCGGTCTCACCACTGCCTCTTCCTCTTCCTCTGAACTCTGAAAGTCAGTGGCACGACCTTCATTCCATGTGGGGTCTATGACCTCATCGTCCCCTGCATCGTCTTCCACCCAGTCTTCCTCCCTGACCTCCTGTTCAGTCTGCACACTGCAGAAAGACGAAGAAGTTGGCACCTGTGTTTCGTCATCATCAGAGACGTGCTGAGGTGGTATTCCCATGTCCTCATCATCAGGAAACATAAGTGGTTGTGCGTCAGTGCATTCTATGTCTTCCACCGCTGGGGAAGGGCTAGGTGGATGCCCTTGGGAAACCCTGCCAGCAGAGTCTTCAAACAGCATAAGAGACTGCTGCATAAGTTGAGGCTCAGACAGTTTTCCTGATATGCATGGGGGTGATGTGACAGACTGATGGGCTTGGTTTTCAGGCACCATCTGTGCGCTTTCTGCAGAAGACTGGGTGGGAGATAATGTGAACGTGCTGGATCCACTGTCGGCCACCCAATTGACTAATACCTGTACCTGCTCAGGCCTTACCATCCTTAGAACGGCATTGGGCCCCACCAAATATCGCTGTAAATTCTGCTGGCTACTGGGACCTGAGGTAGTTGGTTCACTAGGACGTGTGGCTGTGGCAGAACGGCCACGTCCTCTCCCAGCACCAGAGGGTCCACTAACACCACCACGACCATGTCCACGTCCCTTACTAGATGTTTTCCTCATTGTTACCGTTCACCACAATAAGAAAAAAATTATTTGGCCCAATGTATTGAATTCAAATTCAGGCCTTTTTTTACAGGCATCTAACACTATCTGGCTATCTATTTAAGTACCGTATTACACTAATACAGGCACAGCAGTAACCACAGATTTAGCTGAATATAAATTGTAGGCCTAGTATTTAGGCCCTGGATGACAGGTATCCTTTTACGGACAGAATTAGATTTGGAGATGCACGGTAGCGTGTGAAGTTATTGAGGATGACCCAGCACCTTCAATGTAATATACCCTTTTATGGATAGATTTAAACTTGGCCTGCTACAGCAGAAACCACTGATTTAGGGAATTGTTAATTTGGGAATTGTATTTCAACCCAGAACAAAAACTGTGCTTTGACGGACACTAAATAACTTGACCAGCCACAGCAGTAACCACAGATTTAGCTGAATATAAATTGTAGGCCTAGTATTTAGGCCCTGGATGACAGGTATCCCTTTACGGACAGAATTACACTTGGAGATGCACGGTAGCGTGTGAAGTTATTGAGGATGACCCTATCAGCACCTTCAATGTAATATACCCTTTTGAGGATAGATTTAAACTTGTCCTGCTACAGCAGAAACCACATATTTAGGGAATTGCTAATTTGGGAATTGTATTTCAAACCAGAACAAAATATATCCTTTGCCAGACAGCAGACAGTATTACAATTGGCTAGCCACAGCTGAAACACCAGATTTAGGGTACTTCTATTTTGGCAATTGTATTTCACCCCTCAATAAAATAGCAAGCACAGCCAAGCCCCTGATGTAGGATATAGCAAAAAACAACAACACACTATTGATGGTTAAATGGACTTGGTGGCAGCTTGTGCTGGCGCACCACAAGACACAAAATGGCCGCCGATCACCCTAGAAAAAAGTGACAGAAAAACGCTCTGGGCAGCCTACAAACAATGAGCAATTAACTAGCAGAAGTTAAATGATACACAGCTGTAGATCGATCACTTCAGTAAGTGGTTTTGATGAGTAAATCCCTGCCTAATCTGGCCCTAACAGCAGCAGCTTCATTCTATCCCTACACTGATCAGAGCAGAGTGACGTGCGGCGCTACGTTACTCCAGCTTAAATAGAGGCTGGGCCACATGCTGCACTGGCCAATCACAGCCATGCCAATAGTAGGCATGGCTGTGATGGCCTCTTGGGGCAAGTAGTATGACGCTTGTTGATTGGCTGCTTTGCAGCCTTACAAAAAGCGCCAAGAAAGCGCCGAACCCGGACTTTTACGTATATGTTGGGGTTCGGGTCCGTGTCACGAACACCCCAAAATTCGGTACGAACCCGAACTATACAGTTCGGGTTCGCTCATCCCTACTCATAAGTACTATATAAAGTACATCAAAAAGGTTGATAAATAGGCATCACAGAGAGATGTTACATAGATGCCGACTGCTAGTATTATGCAACAATCGGTACTGCGAGATCACAGCATAGTTACCAGACAATACCAAATATAGCATATGGTCAACGCAATGCAGTACATACTAACCCAAAATATACACCACCGCCAAACCTTGCCCCGACGCGCATTTCGCCGTCAGCTTTTTCAAGGGGTTATAACATCTACTTAGATAGCCGGATATTTATAGTCAAAGAGGTGGGCAGAGTCTAGTACATTCAGCCTATGAAAATAGATTGAGCCAAGTTTGAACTGAGTAAAATTATTGCTCTCACCTGAATTTAAACCAATACTGTGCACCGCTGTGTATATGGCGCGCGACTCGCCGCGCACCGCCAGTACGTGCGTGCGGGGTCACGGCGACGACGAGAGGCGGCCGCGCTCTCTTGAGCACAGAATGCATAACGTCGGAGCCAAGACAACGTCACCACGCCCGTGGCTGCGCAGAAAGACGCTTGCGCTGCGGGCCCCATTTTGTATTTGGGAACAAAAATCACCCAGCATAATATAGAATATAAGGATCAATCCATATAGCATAAAAACCTAAACAGAATGTACAAAGAAAAGCAAAATAAATAAACAGTAGGATATAGGGAAGACTGGACATATTTCTTCATATTAGATTAATCATCCGTGTCACATACGTGCAGCAGATAATATCACTCACAGCTAGATAAATAATTACATATTGTGACAACACCTATCTAATTGAATATTACAATTGACCACCCCATGAAACATTACACTACTCAATATTAAAATATAGTAAATATCATCACCCTATGCGACATAAATATACAATTATATCATCCAATGTTTTATATATCCTTATTAATAAACACAGTATATATTAACCCAACATATCAATTTATGATAAAATCATGCAACACCCATGATTAAAAAAAACTACAATAGTGACTTTATTATGGCAATATATATATATATATATATATATATATATATATATATATACAGTTGCAAGAAAAAGTATGTGAACCCTTTGGAATGATATGGATTTCTGCATAAATTGGTCATAAAATATGATCTGATCTTCATCTAAGTCACAACAATAGACAATCACAGTCTGCTTAAGCTAATAACACACAAATAATTAAATGTTACCATGTTTTTATTGAACACACCATGCAAACATTCACAGTGCAGGTGGAAAAAGTATGTAAACCAATAGACTAATGATATCTCCAAGAGCTAATTGGAGTGAGGTGTCAGCTAACTGGAGTCCAATCAATAAGATGAGATTGGAGGTGTTGGTTATAGCTGCCCTGCCCTATTAAAAACACACACCAGTTCTGGGTTTGCTTTTCACAAGAAACATTGCCTGATGTGAATGATGCCTCGCACAAAAGAGCTCTCAGAAGACCCATGATTAAGAATCGTTGACTTGCATAAAGCTGGAAAGGGTTATAAAGTATATCCAAAAGCCTTGCTGTTCATCAGTCCACGGTAAGACAAATTGTCTATAAATGGAGAAAGTTCAGCACTGCTGCTACTCTCCCTAGGAGTGGCCGTCCTGTAAAGATGACTGCAAGAGCACAGCGCAGACTGGTCAATGAGGTGAAGAAGAATCCTAGAGTGTCAGCTAAAGACTTACAAAAGTCTCTGGCATATGCTAACATCCCTGTTAGCGAATGTACGATACGTAAAACACTAAACAAGAATGGATTTCATGGGAGGATACCACAGAGGAAGCCACTGCAGTCCAAAAAAAACTTTGCTGCATGTTTAGTTTGCACAAGAGCAACTGGATGTTCCACAGCAGTACTGGCAAAATATTCTGTGGACAGATGAAACCAAAGTTGAGTTGTTTGGAAGAAACACACAACACTATGTGTGGAGAAAAAGAGGCACAGAACACCAACATCAAACCTCATCCCAACTGTGAAGTATGTTGGTGGGGGCATCATGGTTTGGGGCTGCTTTGCTGCGTCAGGGCCTGGACGGATTGCTATCATCGAAGGAAAAATGAATTCCCAAGTTTATCAAGACATTTTGCAGGAGAACTTAAGGCCATCTGTCCACCAGCTGAAGCTCAACAGAAGATGGGTGTTGCAACAGGACAACGACCCAAAGCATAGACGTAAATCAACAACAGAATAGCTTTAACAGAAGAAAATATGCCTTCTGGAGTGGCCCAGTCAGAGTCCTGACCTCAACCTCAACCTCAACCTCAACCCGATTGAGATGCTGTGGCATGACCTCAAGAAAGCGATTCACACCAGACATCCCAAGAATATTGCTGAACTGAAACAGTTCTGTAAAGAGGAATGGTCAAGAATTATTTCTGACCGTTGTGCACGTCTGATCTGCAACTACAGGAAACGTTTGGTTGAAGTTATTGCTGCCAAAAGAGGTTCAACCAGTTATTAAATCCAAGGGTTCACATACTTATTCCACCATCACTGTGAATGTTTACATGGTGTGTTCAATAAAAACATGGTAACATTTAATTCTTTGTGTGTTATTAGTTTAAGCAGACTGTGATTGTCTATTGTTGTGACTTAGATGAAGATCAGATCACATTTTATGACCAATTTGTGCAGAAATCCATATCATTTCAAAGGGTTCACATACTTTTTCTTGCAACTGTATATGGGAAAAGTATTTGTTGGTTACTCTATTAAAATTTATTTTGTTCAAGGACAGAAATGCCTGGGTCACCCGATGGTTTCTGTCCTTATAAAACTTTACATTTTAGGTGAAACACAGGGCAGGCTGGTTACAGGAAAACGCGGATGCCCTGTCCCAGGTACACTGTCTGGCGTGTGTTCACCCCCTCAGGGTTGAACAAAGGGGGGGTATGTGACACAGCGAGGGTTCTTGTTTGGGAAGACAGGTATTTTCCTCCCAACATGTGCGGCTGGGCTGGTTTCCAGTCAGGTGAGGTCAAATACCGGACCGGAGTTTAAGTGCCAGTCCAGGTTTTGGCAGCACCTGGCTGTCCTTAAATAGGCCGCTGGGCTCAGCAGCTGAGTCTCTGTGTTGGGATCTGAGGTTTTGTGCTTGACTGGAGGGCTGAGACCCATGTGCAGGGGCAACAGGCCCCCTAAAGCCTGCTGTGGACTACTGGAAGCAGAACTGCCAACAAGGTGACATGTTGTTCTGTGCAAATTGAACTTTCCATTTGTGTGTGAATTAACACCAAAGACTGCAAAGTGACGTGTTGTTTTATGCAACTGCCGCAAGTGTGAATAAACACTGAAGTTTGAGTTAAGAACTTGTATTTTGCCTTTGTACCGCTTACCCTATCTACCAGAGCAAAACCCCACACCGCCTAATGTACCTCCAGCCACATAATCACAAGTTCTGTTCTGTCAGGTTAATGCCTAATTATTGGGGCCTGTACTGGCCTACAGTAAAATGTTTAGCCAGTGACCGCCAAATGTACCTCCACCCACATAACCATAAGTTCTTTTCTGTCAGGTGAATGCCTACTTTTTGGGCCTGTACTCCAGTGGCCTACAGTAAAATATTTATCCAGTGACCGCCAAATGTACCTCCAGCCACATCATCACAAGTTCTTTTCTGTCAGGTAACTGCCTAATTTTTGGGGCCTGTACTACAGTATCATACAGTACATTTTTTATCCAGTGACTGCCTAATGTATCTCCAGCCACATAATCACAAATTCTTTTCTGTCAGGTGAATGACACATTTTTGGGGCCTGTACTCTCGTGGTCTAAAATAAAAATTTTCTAGGCTCCAGCAGGGCACATTTTTGAGAGTTTCCCTTTAAGACGCATAAAAATGGCCCCTGATTAAAATACATATTTTTGGTGGGAATTTTTGCCATTGATCCCCCACTGGTATGTCACTGTCCATGTTGTGGGACTATTTGTGCACTTCTAGTAAGTATTTGGTGGCTGCAAATATGACCTGAAGATTTTTCAGGTTCGCTGCCATTAAAGCCCATGGGGCCCGCCGTGAATGCGCTGTTCGCGGACATTTGATCGCGAATGCATGTTCGCATTTGCGAACCGTCCCGGAGAATGTTCCTCCATCACTACTGGCTGGTTGCTGATTGGCTGCATGCATGGCATTATGGGTGATCCTGCATTCCCAAAGTTCCTTTCTCCATGTCCTTACATGTGCAGAAGCCATTTTAGGAAAAAATTCTGAACAAATTCCACTTTGCCAGCTTCGATTCGCTCATCTCTAATATCAACGTCTAGTTATTTATATCTATAACATTTTCTTATATCACAGGAATTACAATTTTCTCGGGGATGTAATTACTACTGTTGTTAGTATTTCACCAGTGACTGTTTTGCATTAATGTTGACCTGTGACCCACCAATGGAGGTGGAGTCCTTTTCCATAAGTATATTTATATGTCCCCACAACCACCTAAGGAAAAGACTAATCCAGTCCCAAAATGTGTAAATCTTTACATTGTTTATAAAAGTTAAAAATGATCTTGTATCCAGACTCTTTATTTCCAGAAGGGTCTGACACTAGTTCAGTCTATTTTTCCAGCGCTTCCAGTCACCTCCACAAAGGATGAGCGATTGCTGCTGCCATTGCTGGTCCTCATATAGAATCATTATTTCTGGGCATCACATCCCTGTTTACACAGCACAATTGGATACCCAGAAGCAATGGTTTAATTTGGTATATGAAAGATCATTTCACCCGATAAACAAACATTTTGAAGCAGCACACTTACATAGGCCATTTATTGTGAATGAGTGATCATAGTAATGTTTGTCCCTGATAACAGGCCCAACAATCAGGATGTTTAAACTTGCCTTAAGTCAGGAGTGGGAGGGGGGGTTACAGACTAACAGCAACAGGGTCAGTTCATGGGGGGAGCAGGGTAACACACTGTATAAAAAAAACAGCAGCAAGCACAGTTCATAGATAGGGTTGCCACCCGTCCGGGATTGACCCGGACAGTCCGGGTTTGTAATCCTGTGCCCGGGTACAAGCCTTTCTTAGACCCGGGCACAGGATTATTCATTCAAAGTGCATGATCCGATCCCCGATCGCATATTTAAGTTCAGCTGCTGTCATTCACTGCAGCGCTGGCAGCCGGGTGATCAGCTGAGCGCAGCACTCCAGTCCCGAGCCTCCCCGAGCCGAGTCCCTCCTATCCCTGCTCACTCCCTCCTCTATCTACACTACAGTGATGTGTGCCGTGCCCCCAGCCAGGCAGCGCAGCGGCTGCGGCTCACTCACTGTTCAATCAGTCAGTCTCCCTCCTCCTCGCTCCTCCCCTGCCTGCGGCTGCCTCCCAGTGACCCTGCCTCCTTCTCTCTGATAAGGAAGTCAGGTGACGGTCCACAGTCAGGAAGTGACATCAGAGAGAGAGGCAGGGCCAGGGAGCTCCTTCACCGTGGGAGAATTAAAATCATTCCTCTTCACTTCTCTCCAGTCCAGCTCCTCCAGCAGCAGCCAGGCAGCCTGCCCAAGTAGTGCCCTGTGCCCAGCCCAGTGCCCACTATTGTGCCCTGCCTGCAGGCTGCAGTGCAGCAGCAGTGGTTTTTCAACCTGACCAACTAAGACAGTCCTGAGTCCTGAACTGAACTCTGAGAGTCCTGACACCTGTTGTCCTAGATAGTCACTCACTTACTTCTAAAAAGGTATAAATATAAAACATTTGAAGTGTAATGTAACAGTGTTTGACAGATTTCAGAATCCTGTTTAATCATCAGAAAAAACGTTATGTTATGTAGCTGACTGACATTAGCGATGGGATGATGTCAGCAGTACATAACAGTGTGTTTTATAACTCCCTGCCTGCCGCTGCCGCCGTTCTCTTAAAATAAAGACTTATAATATGCTGATGAGCATCTAGGTGCTATGAGGGCGTTCCTGCAGCACCTAGAGGCTCCGTCTATTCACCCTGTGGCAGTGGCACGCCCATGTCCAGTTGATTGACGTCTCGAGTTCTCCTCTTCGTCCCGTAAATCCCACGCCTGCGCCGTCCCGTTTAGTATTCGGCGCAGGCGCAGGATTTATGGGACGAAGAGGAGAACTCGGACGTCAATCAACTGGACATGGGCGTGCCACTGCCACAGGGTGAATAGACGGAGCCTCTAGGTGCTGCAGGAACGCCCTCATAGCACCTAGATGCTCATCAGCATATTATAAGTCTTTATTTTAAGAGAACGGCGGCAGCGGCAGGCAGGGAGTTATAAAACACACTGTTATGTACTGCTGACATCATCCCATCGCTAATGTCAGTCAGCTACATAACATAACGTTTTTTCTGATGACAGAAACCCTTTAATAAAAAATATTGATTGGACGACAACTATCAATAAAATAGATTTTGCACTAACATGAAATTTGGATGTCTGTATTGGACGATATGTATTATTGCACATATAAGATGCCCCCCACAAAACATGTCACTGGTTACCTGTGGCATTTCTTTATGGGGGCATATTTTATGTGCAATACTAACAAGTGCCTTGCCTGCCCCGAGCAAGGCACTTGTTAGTATTGCACATAAAATATGCCCCCATAAAGAAATGCCACAGGTAACCAGTGACATGTTTTGTGGGGGGCATCTTTATATGTGCAATAATACATATCATCCAATACAGACATCCAAATTTCATGTTAGTGCAAAATCCATTTTATTGATAGTTGTCGTCCAGGTGCTGAAGTGTTCGGGTTTGGCTTGAAGAAAAGGTGGCAACCCTATTCATAGAGTATGGCCCACTATATAATATGCAGCAGCAGGCACAGTTCATGGGGTGGGTGGAGGAGTGGGAGGAATCAGGGACAGGAAGTATTGGGAGGGCCTAGGGACATGAAGGCCCAGTTCTCATTTTTGCTTTGGGGCCCAATGTATGCCCCTGTTTGAGATGAAAGAATCAATTCAACACAAATCCAAAGCTTTTGTGATTTGCCTTTCACAATCGCTCAAAATGGCGGCCACAATTTTAAATGTTAGAAGACAGAAAATAAGCCATCTGCCTCCAAAAGGGGATCATTTTAAACAATCTTTAAATAAAAAAGAAAATTACAGTGCAGTGTTTCAGCTACCATTTGATTACCCATAACTATATATTCCACAATCAATTGGACATTAACAATTCTATGGTTCCAGATAGTCGAGTGCCCCCTACCTATATACGTATCATTTTTTGCTCTTATTGTGACCAGGGGTAGGCCGCAAGGGTTGTGCACCGCATCCAGTTGGTAAGGGAGGTTTCGAGCCACTGTACTATTTGCACTCCTTCATTACCAATACTGCCTGGACATTAAAAGCCTTCAAAGGGTATGGATACAGTCCTAGGAATGCCCAGAGTGTCATACACAACTTTTCAGGGAAAATTAAACACTTTCAATTCAGGTTGAATTTATTTGGATTGAATAGAATCTGACAGCCTATTCAATGGATTCGGACCCAAAATAAATTTTGGGAAATTTGGTAATCTCTAAGTTCTATATGATGGCACTGAAAATGTATCATTATGTGGCTGGGAGATTAAGCTTTGAAGGAGGATAGAACAGGTCTATCATAAGGTTATCCTGCTGACATTCTCCACACTATGAATGACATCTTCAGGAAGGAATGCATCTTCATTGCCAAATGCCTCTGCCAAATATTGATTTGTGGCCAAGTGTTTCTGACTACTTACCAGGCTCTTTCAGGTTCTTCAACTTTCTTTGACCTCAGTAAGCAGAAAACTTTGGGTGCGGTGGCCGATCCTTTCAAATAAGAATAATAGATTACTTTTTTTTTATTTTTGTATAATTATTATGGAGCAAAGGATCAGATAATTTATACGAAAGAAGCAAAAATAATAATAAGCTTTTGTATGATACAAGTTGAAATGACATTTTCCAAGATGTTAAAACATATCACAACATTGGGGATTGGGAAATCAAAAAGTAATGCTGACTGGATTAGAATTTAAACATATATATATATATATATATATATTTGTCCATAAAAAACGTGAACCTTGTAGGGAATTAACTTCAGCTATTATATTTTATATAAAATAATATTGAAATGAATTTATCCCTCCATTCATCAGAAATGAAAATTATTTTAAAGAGCACCTGTCGGCAGGATCAATCCTATTAAACCAAGCATACTGCCTGGTAGAGTTGATTCTGCTGATCAAAATGATGCTGCAAAATTTCACAATACAGGCATCACTTTAATCAGCAGGGTCAACCCTAGCATGTGATGTGATTATTTCAGTAGAGTTGATCCTTCTGATGTGTGCTCTTCGAAGGGAAATTAAAACAAATGGTTGGCTATGTGAGAAACAGATAAGTCAGCTCTACAAAATCAGGAAATTCTCTTACAGAGTGACTCTGCAGTCTAGCGTGTAATAGAGGGTCCCGAGTAGAGATGAGCGAATTTTCCAAGATTCGGTTTGTTTCATATTTGCCAAATTTTTCAAAAAGATTGGTTCGGGTCCGAATCTATTCGTTCTGAACCAAAGTTGCTCCAATTGCCATGGAAATTGGTATATAACCCCCTCTAGTCCTCTAAAACACAGTTATTTTTTATCTTGTTTTGTTAATGTTTGATACGTCTGATACAACGTCAGGTGTAACTATCTACTTTTACAGTTGCCGCCGCAAACTGCGGTTATTGCTTGGCCACAAATGACTGCAATTACCTCCTGCCTGGTGGTGACAGAACACTATTAATTGCTTATGCTTTGGGCACCATTTTACAAGATTCGTCCAAATCGAACCTGAAAAGATTCGGGTTCGATTGGGTGCCTAAAAAAATCTGAGATTCAAAACGAATCTTCAAATCTGGGAATAGATTCGCTCATCTCTAGTCCCGAGCTCTCTGCAGTGATAGCTGCAGGCATTTATGTCATTTAAATCTATTTATTTGGTGTGGATTTACTTCTGTTTTCTGTTAGGAATCAGATTTACAGATGTTACCTTTGTGTTTTTTTATATGGAGATATTGATGTTGCAACGAGTTGTGGTGAATAAGCCAAAGAATTCTGCTGTAAAGATGAACAATCATGTCTAGACACTGGCTGATATTTCAGCTGTTTCCACAAAGAGGTTCTCCAGCATATGTGCTCATTGGAGCTAAGAAAATGCAAGACCTCTGAGAAGATTCCCATGCTAAGCTCCAGGGCCTGAAGCTATAGCAAGCTATCATTCTTTTAACTACAAGTTTACTGCTTCTATTATAGTATTAAACAACTGGTCAGTCAACGTCTTTTGGTGGGCTAACAATGAAGAACATACCTATAAAGTACATTGATCTTCTAGCCTTGTCACAAAGCCTTCCTAATCGTACTAGGCTTTTGTCCTATGTAAGCATGAAATAATAAATATTTCTTGTGTTATATGGATTGCCGGACCATATTGGCATTATCAATCTCTGGTCATACCCCCTTTCACGAGTCTTCAGTGTTTGTGCCATTATTCTAGAATGGCTTGTATGGATCATGTATGATTTCCAATGCCTCCATATAGTCTCAATTTAGAGTATTTATTATATTATTAAAATAGTGGATTATTACTAGAGATTAGCGAAACGAATCCCACGTAGTGGAATTCGATCTGAATTTCAGGAATTATTCGATTTGCCTAGTAGCTGAATTTCCTCATGCTTCGTGTCAGCTAATTGATTAATCCTGAAATTCAAACTTACCGCCTCCATTTGCATGTGAAGGGCAGCCACCCTCCATCTTGCTTGAAGATCTCGGCCGAAATCCCATGCAGCGCGGAGTTATGACGTAATCTCACGCCGCACGTGATTTCGGCCAAGATCTTCAAGCAAATGGACGCGGTAAGTTTGATGTAATGTTTTTTTATGTTAATTTCACACTGTTTGTACACTCAGATGTCGCGATCATGTATGAATAAACGCGGCATCTGAGGGGTACAATGACAGGGGCGGCGCTATCGCAGCTCCCTGTCATTGCACCCACTACTTACAGAAAATGCGCTTCGTGGCGAAGTATTTCGTCATGAAGCAAATTTTTTGTGAAATTCGACGAATCAGCCGAATAAAATTTTCAAGAAATTCGCTCATCTATAATTATTACATTGCACTGTATAGTGTGTTGTCAGTAATATTAAGAAGAACCCAGAGTAGAACATTTTAATATAAAATGCTAGCCTTGTATGCGGCATTATCAGCAATATGTAAGAGGTGTATTGAGTATCGATAGGATGAGAAATTAATCAGTTATTAGCAGGAGTGTAAATGCTGGTATGTTCCTTGATATTGAGTATAAGGGCCCCTTGTTTGTAACACAGGGGTAGCCATACATGCACAGTCAAGACATATGTAGATGGCTGGATGCGTTCACAAAGTGGTATCAGCTATAGACTTAAAGGGTAAGTGTAGACATATCAAACTCCATATTTCATGTATTAAAAAAAAAATCTTTATTGTGACATCACGTATAGTGTTTAGAATAAATTCAATTCACTGCGAAGCCGAATTTGATTGTGCTTTGTGGTAGCGAATCGATTGTACCTGAAATAGTGTAAAAAACAAAAAAACTCATAACTACCTCATCCCTTTGCGCGCGACGGGCTGGCTGCCGTCATCTTGCCTGAAGATCTTGCACGAAATCCCGTGCGCAGTGACGTATGACATCACCACGCCGGTCGACGTGATGATGTGATCTCGGACAGCGTGAGATTTTGTACCAGATCTTAAATCAAGATGGCGGCAGACGGCCCGTCACGAGCAAATGGATGAGATTCTTATTTTTACACTCTGTTAGCTATGAACTCTGATCAACTATGAACGCGGCATCGGGGTGCAATGACGGGGGCTGCGCAATCACTGCTCCCTGTCATTGCACCCACTACTTACAAATAATTTTTTTTTTATTTCAATCATTTTTATTGAATATTTTCAACATAAGCGATGACAAAAGCACCATCAGATACATAGCAGGCAGTTGGTCATAAATGTAGGTACACATAGATGGCGATGCATTACATTCTGCGTTAGATTAGTTAATACAAGTAAACAAGTATTAAGTGTTAAAGACTAACAGCAACCAAAAACATAACAGAAATAAAAGAAAGAAAAGAAAAATAAAAAGAAAAAAGTCATTGCCATGATACTTAATAACAGTACAGTCATATAATGATCATACAGCATTATAGTGATACGTCATTGGGCTGGCCTGGAAATCTGGGCATAAACCGCATCCATGACTCCCATTGATGCAAGAACCTGTCCACCCTGTGTTCCTTATAAGCCATAGCTTTTTCATACGCACAGTTGTGAACTCTGGCTAAAATTTCAGCTTCAGACGGTACAGTAGTTGACTTCCAATATTTAGTTAGTGCTAACTTTGTGACCAGCAGTAAATGCGCCACCGGGATTCTACACTTAGATGGGATTTCTCGTAGACCCCTGAAGAACAGAGCCACATTCACGCTTTTATTAATCGAAGTGCCACAGAACTTAGAGGCTATCATGAACATGTCTGACCAGATTTTTAATATCAAAGGGCACTCCCAAAGGATATGTAGCAATGTGCCCGAGCGACCGCATCCGCGCCAACAGAGATGAGACGTGCCAGGGTAGATTTTGCTCAGTCTGTCAGGGGTATAGTACCATCTCAGACATGACTTAACAGCTGCCTCATATAAAGTTGTGCTACGAAAAGTTTTGGAGATAAATCTGAATGTTTCCATCCAGTCTGACTCAGGTATAGTTATTTTTAGTTCCCTATCCCACGCTAAAAGTGGTGTAGATTTGGAGAAGGTGGATTTCAAGCCTAGAGCTTGATACAACGATCCAATCCCCTCTTTACGGTCGGGGCGTGTTGGTCGGGCCCATACCTCAAAAATCCCTTTATGTGCAATCACTTGGTAAGGTGATTTTGATTGTAGGAGGTGCCTAACCTGCAAGAATTTGAAAAAAAAATCTCCCCTGGGTATTATAAATTCCTCCTGGAGCTCGCTAAAGGATTTTAAGGATCCATTATTGTAAAGCTGGCCAAAAGTGCTTATACCTAAAGGGCCCCATGACGATAGGTCTAACCCAGGAATATGTAGTTCCCCTAATTGCAAAGGAGCCGATTCCAACAATGAGAATGGAGTCGGGGTACAGTTTTTGTGAAATAGACACCAATGATATAGTGAGGTTTTCATCATAAGAGGTAAAGGCAAAATCCTAGATTTGGAGACACTTAAGCTATCAATCAGAAGGGCCTTGAGATGGCCATTTGGGGCTGACGCAGATTCTATTTGTACCCATGGGGTTTGAATATCCAGTGTCCACCATTTCTTCAGCACCTGGATCTGAGTGGCCAGGAAATAATCCCCAAGACTAGGAAGGTTAAGACCTCCATTAATCTTACTTTTTGTAAGGATACTTGCAGCAATTCGGGGCTTACCTCCAGACCACACAAAGCCGCTGAGCAGGCCCTGTGCCTTCTTGAAAAAGAAATTGGGAACTTTTATGGGGACCATTCTAAAGATAAACAGAAGCTTTGGCAAAACAAACATTTGGAAGGTCGCAATGCGTCCAACCCAGGATATTTTATACTTGCTGTATGAGGCTAAGTCTTGTTTCATCATCTCCAGCAGGGGAAGATAGTTAGCCCTGAACAGATTAGGAAGGGACGGGGGAAGATTTATGCCCAGGTATTTAATACTATCCTGTCTCCAGTCGAACGGAAAGGCGATCTTTAGGGATTCTACCAGGTTGCTTACCATATTTAAAGGGAGAATCTGGGATTTGGATTCATTGACCTTATAGTATGATAATCGACCATATTCTTTAATAATAGAAAGTGCTACCGGGAGGGCAATTTGAGGCGCTGAAAGTGTCAGGAGCACATCATCTGCATACATAGAGATGCAGTGCTTGCACCCCCCAATCTGGATTCCAGGAATATCTGGGCTGAGTCTAATGGCCTGAGCCAGAGGTTCCATCGCCAAGATGAATATCAAGGGAGAAAGAGGACACCCTTGACGTGTGCCATTAGTCAAGGGAAATGACCCAGACAATGCCCCGTTAATGAATACTTTAGCTGAGGGATTGGAATACAGGGCTCTCACTGCCTCTATGAACGCCTCCCCCAGTCCCATTATTTTCAGCACAGAGAAGGCGAATGACCAGTTCAATCGGTCAAACGCCTTCTCTGCGTCCAGGGCCACCAGTAACGCACTAGTCCCTTTCCGATTAATAATATCTATGATGTTTAGAATCCTACGGGAGTTATCAGTAATCTTCCTACCCTTGACAAATCCTGTCTGATCAGCAGATGTAAGAAGTGGTATAATATCTGATAATCTAGTTGCTAAAATCTTAGCATAAATCTTCAAGTCTGTGTTTAACAGGGATATAGGTCTAAAATTCTGGGGTCTATCTGGCGTTTTACCTGGTTTTGGCAGTGCTACAATAGTAGCAGATAGCATCTCGGCTGGCAGTGAACCCTCTGTAAAAGCTTTACAAATAATTTTTTAGTAAAATTCTGCGAGGAAGCCGAATCAATTTTTGGAATACTTCGCTCATCTCTAGTCATATATTAAAATGACTGATAATTTAAATTTTGGCACACTTCAAATGTGTGTTCAATGCATTTTTATTGGCTTTTTTTTTATCGTTTAAGGGACAAGACTACAGGCAACTGATTTTAATCAGAAGACCTTCTTTAGGCCATCTGATTGCCCACACAGCCAGACATGAGGAATGCATGGTGATATAATGACAGTGGTAAACCCAGTGGCGTAGGGATCACTATAGCAGTCATAGCAATGGCTATGGGGCCCTACGCCACTGGGGGCCCTTGGCCGCCGGCTGAGGATTAAAAATAAAATAAAATTAATGTGGCGAGTGGGTGGCGGTACAATAGGGGGGCGGCCTTCCCCCCGATCCCTCCCCATCATTGGTGGCAGCGGAAGTTCCGATCGGAGTCCCAGCAGTGTATTGCTGGAGCTCCGATCGGTTACCATGGCAGCCAGGACGCTACTGAAGTCCTGTCTGCCATGGCCAGTTACTCTGCAGCAATATACTTACATGCGCTGTGGTCACCCGGCGCTCCTTCTTCTTGTAACTCGTCACAGGTCTGTGCGGCACATTGCTATAAGCATAAGCAATGCGCCGCACAGACCTGTGAGTTACAAGAAGAAGGAGCGTCGGGCGGCCATAGCACATGTAAGTATGCTACTGACTAACTGACCTTTGCAGACAGGACTTCAGTAGCGTCCTGGCTGCCATGGTAACCAATCGGAGCCCCAGCATTACACTACTGGGACTCTGATTGGAACTGCCGCTGCCACCAATGTTGGGGGGGGGTTGGGGGAGGGCGCACTGCCCACCAATGATTTTAATACTGGGGAGGGTGCACTGCCCACAAATGATTTTAATACTGGGGGGGGGGAGGGGGCACTGCCCACCAATGATTTTAATACCGGGGATGGTGCACTGCCCACTAATGATTTTAATACCGGGGAGGGCGCCCTGGGGGCTGATGGAGAGGGTACTGGGGGCTGGTGAGAGGCACTGGGGGCTAATGCAGATGCACTGACTGGGGGTTGATGGAGAGGCACTGGGGGGGGGCACTGGTGAAAGGCACTGGGAGCTGATGGAGAGGCACTGGGGCTGATGGAGAGGCACTGGGGGCTGGTTAGAGGCAGTAGGGGCTGGTGAAAGGCACTGGGGGCTGATGGAGAGGCACTGGGGGCTGGTAAGAGGCACTGGGGGCTGATGGAGAGGCTACTGGGGGCTGATGGAGAGGCTACTGGGGACTGCTATGAGGCTACTGGGGGCTGCTATGAGGCTACTGGGGGTTACTATTAGGCTACTGGGGGTTGCTATAAGGCATAGGGCTCTTATCTGAGGTCTGATTGGGGGTCATTCATATTGGGGTCTGAGCTGAGGTGTTATCTGAGGTCTTATTGGGGTCTTATTAACATTGGGGATCTTATTGGGGCTGTTAGCTGAGGTCTGATTAACATTGGGGGTCTGATTGGTGGTCTGGCCTGAGGTATAATGAAAAATATTTTTTCCGGAGCAGCTTGGAGAAAAAAGGCCTCAGTCTCCCACACTCCTTCTGCCTGGCCAAGCGAGCCAGCACCCCTGAGGCCAAGCCTGTCAGCACCCCTGAGGCCAAGCCTGTCAGCACCCCTGAGGCCAAGCCAGCCAGCACCCCTGAGGCCAAGCCAGCCAGCACCCCTGAGGCCAAGCCAGCCAGCACCCCTGAGGCCAAGCCAGCCAGCACCCCTGAGGCCAAGCCAGCCAGCACCCCTGAGGCCAAGTCAGCCAGCACCCCTGAGGCCAAGTCAGCCAGCACCCCTGAGGCCAAGTCAGCCAGCACCCCTGAGGCCAAGCCAGCCAGCACCCCTGAGGCCAAGCCAGCCAGCACCCCTGAGTCTTCAGATCTGTAAGTAAATTATATATAAGGGGAGCTTATAATATGAAAGAGACGAATTATGTCTGAACAGACATATAGCGCAAATTCCAGTTTTTGTTTATGTTTTATGTTGCACTGAATTTTCTGCGAAATTATATATATATATATATATATATATATATATATATATATATCCATAGAGAAAATCTGGCAGCACTCCCTTCAAGGCAAATGTAGGGTGCCAGCGGTAGTCCCTCGATTCAGGACAGAAGACAGCAAAGAAAGTCTGCAGCACTCCTTGAAAGATAAAATGTGCTCTTTATTCACACATATCAAATGTTGACAACGTTTCGGTTCTCTCACAGAAGTGCTTCAAGAAGTTCTGCGGACTTTCTTTGCTATATATATATATATATATATATATATACAGTCACCTAAAGAATTATTAGGAACACCATACTAATACGGTGTTGACCCCCTTTTGCCTTCAGAACTGCCTTAATTCTACGTGGCATTGATTCAACAAGTTGCTAATAGCATTCTTTAGGAATGTTGGCCCATATTGATAGGATAGCATCTTGCAGTTGATGGAGATTTGAGGGATGCACATCCAGGGCACGAAGCTCCAGTTCCACCACATCCCAAAGATGCTCTATTGGGTTGAGATCTGGTGACTGTGGGGGCCATTTTAGTACAGTGAACTCATTGTCATGTTCAAGAAACCAATTTGAAATGATTCAAGCTTTGTGACACGGTGCATTATCCTGCTGGAAGTAGCCATCAGAGGATGGGTACATGGTGGTCATGAAGGGATGGACATGGTCAGAAACAATGCTCAGGTAGCCCGTGGCATTTAAACAATGCCCAATTGGCACTAAGGGGCCTAAAGTGAGCCCAGAAAACATCCCCCACACCATTACACCACCACCACCAGCCTGCACAGTGGTAACAAGGCATGATGGATACATGTTCTCATACTGTTTACGCCAAATTCGGACTCTACCATTTGAATGTTTCAACAGAAATCGAGACTTATCAGACCAGGCAACATTTTTCCAGTCTTCAACAGTCCAATTTTGGTGAGCTCGTTCAAATTGTAGCCTCTTTTTCCTATTTGTAGTGGAAATGAGTGGTCCCCGGTGGGGTCTTCTGCTGTTGTAGCCCATCCGCCTCAAGGTTGTGCATGTTGTGGCTTCACAAATGCTTTGCTGCATACCTCGGTTGTAACGAGTGGTTATTTCAGTCAACGTTGCTCTTGTATCAGCTTGAATCGGTCGGCCCATTCTCCTCTGACCTCTAGCATCCACAAGGCATTTTTGCCCACAGGACTTTTCACACCATTCTTTGTAAACCCTAGAAATGGTTGTGCGTGAAAATCCCAGTAACTGAGCAGATTGTGAAATACTCAGACCGGCCCGTCTGGCACCAACAACCATGCCACGCTCAAAATTGCTTAAATCACTTTTCTTTCCCATTCTGACATTCAGTTTGGAGTTCAGGAGATTGTCTTGACCAGGACCACACCCCTAAATGCATTAAAGCAACTGCCATGTGATTGGTTGACTAGATAATTGCATTAATGAGAAATAGAACAGGTGTTCCTAATAATTCTTTAGGTGAGTGTATATATACTGTATATATATATATATATATATATATATAAAATAATTTTTTGGCGGGGGTCGGGGTGGCAGTGGATCTTGGGTGAGTTCCCACACTTTTTTTTCCCAGGACTTGACCCCTGGAGTGGTCCCGCAGTCTGGGCGGCAGTTCTGACTAGTCCTACTTTAATACACAGACATTTAGATTCATACATTTCCTACACTGGCACAAATGCGTTGCCAGTGACCAACTGTCTGTGCTCAGTCCTACGCGTAACCGTCGCATGTGCATGAGGAACTGCAGATGTGGCGGCGAGGTCCGAGAGGTATGTGGGGGTGGGAGATCCGGGAGGGGGGGGGGCATAATTTTTTTTTGCTATGGGGCCCAGTCATTTCTAGCTACGCCGCTGGGTAAACCTAAAAGTTTACAATACATACACAAAAAATTAGAGGGCATACACAACAGCCAGGCAAGTGGCACAGTCATGCCATGAGGTAGGTGAGACAAAGTGAAACAGAAACACCATAAATGACACATCTATGAATAACAACTTATATAGAATACGCACACTGCTTGTGCAGAGGACTGATAGCACAATTGCCTATAAACCTAATGTGTGTTTTGTTTCCTTTCAAAGGAATATGGGAAGTAAAGGTCCACGAAAAATTATTGATTATAGCTCTGTATTCTTCTCCTCCTCAATATTGACAGCCAGTTCCATCGGCACATGTGATTCAGCTAAGGCTACATTCACATATGTGTCAAAGGCTTCGTTTAGGAACTCCGTCACAGAGTTCGTCAAAAGCAGAGAGAAAAGTCCTGCAAGCAGGACTTTTATTTCTGGTAAAAAAAAGTACTGCCGATCTGAAGCCTCATAGATCCTATAATAGTCAATGGGATCTGTTAGGCCTCTTGCACACGAACATTTTTTTTTCCGTTTACATTCCGTTTTTTGCATTCCCTATACAGAACCATTAATTTCAATGAATCCGCCAAAAAAAGGAAGGTACTCCGTATGCCTTTCGTTTCCGTATTTCCATTTTTCCGTTCCATTCGAAGATAGAACATGTCCTACTATTGTCCGCATAACAGACAAGGATAGTACTGTTCTATAAGGGACCAGCTGTTCTGTTCCGCAAAAAAAGAATGCACACGGACATCATCCGTATTTTTTGCAGATTCGTTTTTTTGCAGACCGCTAAATACTGAAAGAGCCATCTGGTCATGAACTAGAGGCATTAGGCTGCGTTCCTGTCAGTTATGTGGTGAATCTGACATTTCCATTATTTTAATTCTTTTGCTCCTGTAACGAACCAGAAAAACGGAAATAAATAACACTGATGTGAAATTGCTTTTACATGCATATGTGTGCAGCTATGATTCTAATAATCTGTGGTTCTGGTAATAAAATGTTATGGTTCAAGGGGCATCTTGTCCAAATGTTTTTGGTAGTGAAATATATAATCATTCCTGTAGGGAAAAAAACTTGTATGTAATTCTCAGTATCCTGACACTTCACCTTATTGTGCTACAAGATTATACATCTTTAGTACATGTTGGATATTTCCATGATTCAAAAACATCTGTTATAGTGGCTATAAGGATGTTATATACTATGTACTTATAGCCAATAGAGATGTGGTTCTCATAAAAGAAAAAAAACTTAAAATGCAAGATGGCCATAGACATTACATAGTTAGTGATACATGATACATATCAGCCTATGGATGTCATACGGGAACTCTCCAGCTTGAGATCTCTATTAGGCCTCTTTCACACGACCGTTGTGTGCACCCGTGGCCGTTGTGCCGTTTTCCTTTTTTTTTCGCGGACCCCATGACTTTCAATGGGTCCGTGGAAAAAACGAAAAATGCACCGTTTTGCAGCCGCATCCGAGATCCGTGTTTCCTGGCCGTGAAAAAAATATGACCTGTCCTATTTTTTTCACGGCCAACGGTTCACGGACCCATTCAAGTCAATGGGTCCGTGAAAGAACACGGATGCACACAAGATTGGCATCCGTGTCCGTGATCCGTGGCCGTAGGTTACTTTTTATACAGACGGATCCGAAGATCCGTCTGCATAAAAGCTTTTTCATAGCTGAGTTTTCACTTCGTGAAAACTCAGAACCGACAGTATATTCTAACACAGAAGCGTTCCCATGGTGATGGGGACGCTTCTAGTTAGAATACACTACAAACTGTGTACAAGACTGCCCCCTGCTGCCTGGCAGCACCCGATCTCTTACAGGGGGCCGTGATCAGCACACTTAACCCCTTCAGGTGCGGCACCTGAATGGGTTAATTGTACTATCATATCCCCCTGTAAGAGATCAGGGCTGCCAGGCAGCAGGGGGCAGACCCTCCCCAGTTTGAATATCATTGGTGGCCAGTGCGACCCCCCCCCCTCTATTGTAATAATAGGTTGGTGGCCAGTGCGGCACCCCCCCTCCCTCTATTGTAATTATTCGTTGGTGGCACAGTGTGCACCCTCCATCGGCCCCCCCTCCCTCTATAGCATTAACAACATTGTTAGCCAGTGTGCGGCCTCCCATCTCCCCCCCCCCCCATCATTGGTGGCAGCGGAGTTCCGATCGGAGTCCCAGTTTAATCGCTGGGGCTCCGATCGGTAACCATGGCAACCAGGACGCTACTACAGTCCTGGTTGCCATGGTTACTTAGCAATAGTACAATAGTAGAAGATTCATACTTACCTGCTGCTGGCTGCTGCTGCGATGTTCGTGTCTGGCCGGGAGCTCCACCTACTGGTAAGTGACAGGGTCTGTGCGGCGCATTGCTAAATGAACTGTCACTCACCAGTAGGAGGAGCTCCCGGCCGGACACGAAAATCGCAGCTCCCAGGTAAGTATGAATCTTTTACTATTGTACTATTGCTAGTAACCCGCTGCCACCAATGATCGGGGGGGGGGGGGATGGGAGGCTGCACACTGGCCACCAATGTTGTTAATGCTATAGAGGGAGGGGGGCCGATGGGGGGCGCACACTGTGCCACCAACGATTTATTACAATAGAGGGAGGAAGGGGGGGGGCGCACACTGTGCCACCAACGATTTATTACAATAGAGGGAGGAAGGGGGGGGGCGCACACTGTGCCACCAACGATTTATTACAATAGAGGGAGGAAGGGGGGGGGGGCGCACACTGTGCCACCAACGAATTATTACAATAGAGGGAGGAAGGGGGGGGCCGCACTGGCCACCAATGATATTCAAACTGGGGAGGGGGGGGGGGCCTGCCCCCTGCTGCCTGGCAGCCCTGATCTCTTACAGGGGGATATGATAGTACAATTAACCCCTTCAGGTGCGGCACCTGAGGGGTTAATTGTCCTGATCACGGCCCCCTGTAAGAGATCGGATACTGCTAGGCAGCAGGGGGCAGTCATGTACACAGTTTGTAGTATATTCTAACTAGAAGCGTCCCCATCACCATGGGAACGCCTCTGTGTTAGAATATACTGTCGGAAATGAGGTTTCACGATCTAACTCATATCCGACAGTATATTCTAACATAGAGGCGTTCCCATGGTGATGGGGACGCTTCAAGTTAAAATATACCATCGGATTGGAGAAAACTCCGATCCGATGATATAAAAGGGACTCCAGACTTTACATTGAAAGTCAATGGGGACGGATCCGTTTGAAATGGCACCATATTGTGTCAACGTCAAACGGATCCGTCCCCATTGACTTGCATTGTAATTCAGGACGGATCCGTTTGGCTCCGCACGGCCAGGCGGACACCAAAACGACTTTTTTTTCATGTCCGAGGATCCTCCAAAAATCAAGGAAGACCCACGGACGAAAAAACGGTCACGGATCACGGAAAAACGGGACCCCGTTTTGCGGACCGTGAAAATATACTGTCGTGTGCAATAAGCCTTAGCCAGGGAAAACCTATAGTTACTGTCAACGTGGTTGACATGTACAATTAGGTATAACATTTAACTTCTGTCAACAGCTGATTTCCAGTGGTTGTAGAAACCAGGCCCATGGTGTTCAGGTCAGTTGAACTGCAATAAATGTAAGATTTATTGCATTGAAAATGTCTGTTCTAGTGTTGATCGAGCACCAAAGTGCTCGGGTGCTTGGGCCGAACACATCAAGATGCTCGGGTGCTCGGAAGTAGGGATGAGCGAACCCGAACTGTATAGTTTCGTAAAAGTCCGGGTTCGGGTTCGGTGTTCGGCGCTTTCTTGGCGCTTTTTGAAAGGCTGCAAAGCAGCCAATCAACAAGCGTCATACTACTTGCCCCAAGAGGCCATCACAGCCTTGCCTACTATTGGCATGGCTGTGATTGGCCAGTGCAGCATGTGACCCAGCCTCTATATAAGCTTGGGTCACGTAGCGCTGCACGTCACTCTGCTGATTCAAGCATAGGGAGAGGTTGCTGCTGCGACGTTAGGGCGAGATTAGGCAGACTAACTTCTCCAAAAGACTTCATTCTGTGATCGATCTCCAGCTGTGGATCATTGAAGTGCTAATATCGACTTGCTCACTTTTTTTAGGCTGCCCAGAGCGTTTTTATATCACTTTTTTCTGGGGTGATGTGGCTTGTGGTGCGCCAGCACAAGCTACCACCAAGTGCTTTTAACCATCAATAGTGTGGTTATTTTTTGCTATATCCTACATCAGCTGCAGGCTGAGCCTGTGTCACCGAAGTGCATTTAACCATCAACAGTCTGGTTATTTTTTGGCCATATACTACATCAGGTACAGGCTGAGCCTGTGTCACCCAAGTGCATTTAACCATCAACAGTGTGGTTATTTTTTGGCCATATACTACATCAGGTGCAAGCTGAGCCTGTGTCACCAAAGTGCATTTAACCATCAACAGTGTGGTTAATTTTTGCCAATATACTACATCAGGTGCAGGCTGAGCCTGTGTCACCCAAGTGCATTTAACCATCAACAGTGTGGTTAATTTTTGGCCATATACTACATCAGGTGCAGGCTGAGCCTGTGTCACCCAAGTGCATTTAACCATCAATAGTGTGGTTATTTTTTGGCCATATACTACATCAGGGGCAAGTTGAGCCTGTCACCCAGCGCCTAAAAAATAGACCTGACATTTCTATTCAACCAAATCTGTACTGTTTTAGCTGGTCAAGTTATTTGTAGTGACCGTAAAAGCACAGTTTTTTGTTCTGGGTTGAAAAACTATTCCAAAATTTGCAATTCTCAAAATAAGTAGTTTATGCTATATATATCAGGCCTACTTGAAATCTATCCCAAAAAGGATATCTTAGATTCAGAGTGCTGATAATGTCATTCAGAAAAACTTAACACACACGCTACCGTGCAGATACAAGTCTAATTCTGTGATTAAACGTATACCTGTCACACAGCGCAAAAAAAATAGGCCTCACATTTCTATTCAACCAAATCTGTACTGTTTTAGCTGGTCAAATTATTTGTAGTGACCGTAAAAGCACAGTTTTTGTTCTGGGTTGAAAAACTATTCCAAAATTGGCAATTCTCAAAACAAGTAGTTTATGCTGTATATATCAGGCCTACTTGAAATCTATCCCAAAAAGGATATCTTAGATTCAAGGTGCTGATAGTGTCATTCAGAAAAACTTAACACACACGCTACCGTGCAGATACAAGTCTAATTCTGTGATTAAACGTATACCTGTCACACAGCGCAAAAAAAATAGGCCTCACATTTCTATTCAACCAAATCTGTACTGTTTTAGCTGGTCAAGTTATTTGTAGTGACCGTAAAAGCACAGTTTTTGTTCTGGGTTGAAAAACTATTCCCAAATTTGCCATTCTCAAAATTGTGGTGAACGGGAACAATGAGGAAAACATCTAATAAGGGACGCGGACGTGGACATGGTCGTGGTGGTGTTAGTGGACCCTCTGGTGCTGGGAGAGGACGTGGCCGTTCTGCCACAGCCACACGTCCTAGTGAACCAACTACCTCAGGTCCCAGTAGCCAGCAGAATTTACAGCGATATTTGGTGGGGCCCAATGCCGTTCTAAGGATGGTAAGGCCTGAGCAGGTACAGGCATTAGTCAATTGGGTGGCCGACAGTGGATCCAGCACGTTCACATTATCTCCCACCCAGTCTTCTGCAGAAAGTGCACAGATGGCGCATGAAAACCAAGCCCATCGGTCTGTCACATCACCCCCATGCATATCAGGGAAACTGTCTGAGCCTTAAGTTATGCAGCAGTCTCTTATGCTGTTTGAAGACTCTGCTGCCAGGGTTTCCCAAGGGCATCCACCTAGCCCTTCCCCAGGGGTGGAAGAGATAGAATGCACTAACGCACAACCACTTATGTTTCCTGATGATGAGGACATGGGAATACCACCTCAGCACGTCTCTGATGATGACGAAACACAGGTGCCAACTGCTGCATCTTTCTGCAGTGTGCAGACTGAACAGGAGGTCAGGGATCAAGACTGGGTGGAAGACGATGCAGGGGACGATGAGGTCCTAGACCCCACATGGAATGAAGGTCGTGCCACTGACTTTCACAGTTTGGAGGAAGAGGCAGTGGTGAGACTGAGCCAACAGCGTAGCAAAAGAGGGAGCAGTGTGCAAAATCAGAACACCCGCCGCCAAGAGACTCCGCCTGCTACTGACCGCCGCCATCTGGGACTGAGCACCCCAAAGGCAGCTTCAAGGAGTTCCCTGGCATGGTACTTCTTCAAACAATGTGCTGACGACAAGACCCGAGTGGTTTGCACGCTGTGCCATCAGAGCCTGAAGCGAGGCATTAACGTTCTGAACCTTAGCACAACCTGCATGACCAGGCACCTGCATGCAAAGCATGTAATGCAGTGGAGTAAACAACTTAAAAACAAGGAAGTCACTCAGGCTCCCCCTGCTACCTCTTCTGTTTCTGCCGCCTCGGCCTCTTCTGCTGCTGCCGCCGCCGCCTCGGCCTCTTCTGCTGCTGCTGCCGCCGCCTCGGCCTCTTCCTCCGCCTCTGGAGGAACGTTGGCACCTGCCGCCCAGCAAACATGGGATGTACCACCAACACCACCACCTGCGTCACCAAGCATCTCAACCATGTCACACGGCAGCGTTCAGCTCTCCATCTCACAAACATTTGAGAGAAAGCTTAAATTCCCACCTAGCCACCCTCGATCCCTGGCCCTGAATGCCAGCATTTCTAAACTACTGGCCTATGAAATGCTGTCATTTAGGCTGGTGGACAAACACAGCTTCAAACAGCTCATGTCGCTTGCTGTCCCACAGTATATTGTTCCCAGCCGGCACTACTTCTCCAAGAGAGCCGTGCCTTCCCTGCACAAACAAGTGTCCGATAAAATCAAGTGTGCACTGCGCAACGCCATCTGTGGCAAGGTCCACCTAACCACAGATACGTGGACCAGTAAGCACGGCCAGGGACGCTATATCTCCCTAACTGCACACTGGGTAAATGTAGTGGCGGCTGGGCCCCAGGCGGAGAGCTGTTTGGCGCACGTCCTTCCGCCGCCAAGGATCGCAGGGCAACATTCTTTGCCTCCTGTCTCCTCCTCCTCCTACTCAGCTTCCTCCTCCTCTTCTTCCACCTGCTCATCCAGTCAGCCACACACCTTCACCACCAACTTCAGCACAGCCCGGGGTAAACATCAGCAGACCGTTCTGAAACTCATATGTTTGGGGGACAGGCCCCACACCGCACAGAAGTTGTGGGGGGTATAGAACAACAGACCGACGAGTGGTTGCTGCCGGTGAGCCTCAAGCCCGGCCTGGTGGTGTGCGATAATGGGCGAAATCACGTTGCAGCTCTGGGACTAGCCGGTTTGACGCACATCCCTTGCCTGGTGCATGTGCTGAATTTGGTGGTGCAGAAGTTCATTTGCAACTACCCCGACATGTCAGAGCTGCTGCATAAAGTGCGGGCCGTCTGTTCGCTCTTCCGGCGTTCACACCCTGCCGCTGCTCGCCTGTCTGCGCTACAGCGTAACTTCGGCCTTCCCGCTCACCACCTCATATGCGACGTGCCCACCAGGTGGAACTCCACCTTGCATATGCTGGACAGACTGTGCGAGCAGCAGCAGGCCATAGTGGAGTTTCAGCTGCAGCACGCACGGGTCACTCGCACTGCGGATCAGACCCACTTCACCACCAATGACTGGGCCTCCATGCGAGACCTGTGTGCCCTGTTGCGCTGTTTCGAGTTCTCCACTAACATGGCCAGTGGCGATGACGCCGTTATCAGCATTACAATACCACTTCTATGTCTCCTTGAGAAAACACTTAGGGCGATGATGGAAGAGGAGGTGGCCCAGGAGGAAGAGGAGGAAGAGGGGTCATTTTTAGCACTTTCAGGCCAGTCTCTTCGAAGTGACTCAGAGGGAGGTTTTTTGCAACACCAGAGGCCAGGTACAAATGTGGCCAGACAGGGCCCACTACTGGAGGACGAGGAGGATGAGGAGGAGGTGGAGGAGGATGAGGATGAAGCATGTTCACAGCGGGGTGGCACCCAAAGCAGCTCGGGCCCATCACTGGTGCGTGGCTGGGGGGAAACACAGGACGATGACGATTCGCCTCCCACAGAGGACAGCTTGTCCTTACCTCTGGGCAGCCTGGCACACATGAGCGACTACATGCTGCAGTGCCTGCGCAACGACAGCAGAGTTGCCCACATTTTAACGTCTGCGGACTACTGGGTTGCCACCCTGCTGGATCCCCGGTACAAAGACAATATGCCCACCTTACTTCCTACACTGGAGCGTGATAGGAAGATGCACGAGTACAAGCGCACGTTGGTAGACGCGCTACTGAGAGCATTCCCAAATGTCACAGGGGAACCAGTGGAAGCCCAAGGCGAAGGCAGAGGAGGAGCAAGAGGTCGCCAACGCAGCTGTGTCACGGCCAGCTCCTCTAAGGGCAGGGTTAGCATGGCAGAGATGTGGAAAAGTTTTGTCACCACGCCACAGCTGACTGCACCACCACCTGATACGGAACGTGTTAGCAGGAGGCAACATTTCACTGACATGGTGGAACAGTACCTGTGCACACCCCTCCACGTACTGACTGATGGTTCGGCCCCATTCAACTTCTGGGTCTCCAAATTGTCCACGTGGCCAGAGCTAACCTTTTATGCCTTGGAGGTGCTGGCCTGCCCGGCGGCCAGCGTTTTGTCTGAACGTGTATTCAGCACGGCAGGGGGCGTCCTTACAGACAAATGCAGCCGCCTGTCTACAGCCAATGTGGACAAGCTGACATTCATAAAAATGAACCAGGCATGGATCCCACAGGACCTGTCCATCCCTTGTGCAGATTAGATATTAACTACCTCCCCTTAACAATATATTATTCTACTCCAGGGCACTTCCTCAATCAATCCTATTTTTATTTTCATTTTACCATTAAATTGCGGGGCAACAAAAAGTTGAATGAACCTCTCCTCTGCCTGGGTGCCTGGGCCTAAATGTGTGACAGTGGCCTGTTCCAGTGGTGGGTGACGTGAAGCCTGATTCTCTGCTATGACATGAAGACTGATTCTGCGCTGACATAAGGCCAGATTCTCTGTTACGGGACCTCTCTCCTCTGCCTGGGTGCCGGGGCCTAAATGTGTGACAGTGGCCTGTTCCAGTGGTGGGTGACGTGAAGCCTGATTCTCTGCTATGACATGAAGACAGATTCTGCGCTGACATAAGGCCAGATTCTCTGTTACGGGACCTCTCTCCTCTGCCTGGGTGCCGGGGCCTAAATGTGTGACAGTGGCCTGTTCCAGTGGTGGGTGACGTGAAGCCTGATTCTCTGCTATGACATGAAGACAGATTCTGTGCTGACATAAGGCCAGATTCTCTGTTACGGGACCTCTCTCCTCTGTCTGGGTGCCGGGGCCTAAATATGTGACAGTGGCCTGTTCCAGTGGTGGGTGACCTGAAGCCTGATTCTCTGCTATGACATGAAGACTGATTCTGTGCTGACATAAGGCCAGATTCTCTGTTACGGGACCTCTCTCCTCTGCCTGGGTGCCGGGGCCTAAATGTGTGACAGTGGCCTGTTCCAGTGGTGGGTGACGTGAAGCCTGATTCTCTGCTATGACATGAAGACTGATTCTGTGCTGACATAAGGCCAGATTCTCTGTTACGGGAACTCTTTTTTATTACAAAAATACAAAACTTTGCAGACAGAACATCAAACAGAACAGCTTCCCAGCTGACCCAGCCTCACTCACACTCACACACACACTCTGTAAAAAAAACTATAAAAACTATATACAAACGCTAAAAAGAAATGAAACTTACTTAGCCGGTTCAGCTGTAAAACCCAAACCAAAGAAAAACTTGACTACTCGTCAATAAAACGAAAACGCAAAAAATACTATTCTTGCCTATAAAACAATAATAATAATAAAAATAAAACAAACACAAAAACCATTTTTTTTTCTTTATTTTTTTTTTTCATCACCTAATCTTTTTTTATTTATTTATTTATTTATTTTCTCTTCTTTCCACACAAAACAAGACAACCTTTTAACTTCCCTAATCTAGCCCTAACCCCCACTACCTACTCCATCACCCCTCACCCATCACCCAAGGCTGACCTCCGCCTCACGTCTCTTTCGTGTCCGCATAGTCCGAGGCCAGCGCTACCTCCACCACCCACATCTAGCCCCTCGCCCCATGTCCTCCCCTGTCCGCATAGTCCAGAGCTAGATGCAGGCCCCCCACTTCAAAACACACATAAAACACATAAAGGCACAAATAAAAGACCCCTTCCCTCACCCACCCAACCTACCTAGCCCCAACTCATCCTATCTTAATAAACAACATAACTACTTAACACATACTGCAAAATATACAAGACTACCCGAAGGCCCAAGTTCGGTCTCTGTAAGCCTTTCTTCAAGGCTCAACATCCCACAAAACAAAAATCTATGGTGAAAGCATCAGCCCACCACCAGGAAACGTATGACTAGGCTAGGGTACGCTAAAAGCAAAGCCTCTCCAGAGGAGAGAGGCCCTACTGGTACCCAGTCTCTCATACTCCATAGAACGCACCTTTACCAGGTCACCCAGAATGTTCCTACATACCACATCCACTGGGAGGACTTTCTGCTGCGTTGAAACTAAGCACCGTGCATTCCACGTGTAGAACCTAACCACTATACTAACTAAAAAACATGTGCACAGGTCCCTTCTACCAATGTCTCTGAGCACTCCATAGGCCCACTCCGCGTAGGAGAGGCTGGCTAGCCTAGGCCAGCCAATGGAAGCTCCCACCCGGTGGTATACCTCTGTATTAAAGGGACACTGAAGCAGGAAGTGGTCCATACTTTCCAGTATGGAGCCACACTCCTCCCGGGGACAACCCCTTTCATCAGAGTTCCTGTACTTCAAGTTGTCCCTCACATACAGCCTCCCGTGAAAGCAGCGCCAAGCCAAGTCCCAAAACTTCAAGGGGATCCTTGCAGAATTTAGCAACTGTAACCCCTTGTCTAGATCCCGGCTTGGGCAATCCCTGAGGGCCAGGGGCTTCTGGAAGTGGGACAACAAGACCCTCTCGTCAAGGGACCTCCTTGACAGAGTCCTGATCTCCCTCACCTCCAAACCCCACCGGCGGATCACCTTCAGAATCGGGGTGACGTAAGTCGGAAGATATCCGTGAGGCGTACGTAAGTCCTTCACTTGCCCTCCTGTCTCCCATTCCTGGAAGAAAGGCCGAAACCACCCCCGGCAGGAGACTACCCACGGAGAAGCCCTCTCCATCCAGAGGTTCGCCAGATTCGCTTTAACAAAGGTGTTTACAAGAAAAACCACGGGGTTGACCATAGATAACCCCCCTAGTCTCCTCGTGCGGTAAGTCACTTCTCTCTTGATGAGGTTCAGTCTATTCCCCCATAAGAGCTGGAAGAACAGACTATAAACCAGAGTCCAGAGAGGCTCTGGCAAGATACACACGCTACCTAAATAGATAAGCAAAGGGAGTAAGTAGGCCTTGGTCAGGTTTACCCTTTCCCTGAGGGTCAAAGACCAACCCTTCCACTGGTCGACCTTCTGAGCGGCGATCTTAAGCCTGTCGTCCCAATTTTGAGTGGGATAATCCCCATGGCCAAAATAGATGCCTAGGACTTTGGCTGACGACTTGGGCCCTGGGAGGGTGTCCGGGAGATCAAAAGCTGGATCACCCCCTCCCAGCCAGAGACTCTCACACTTATCCCGATTGATCATGGACCCGGATGCCTCCGAGTAGCGATCCACTTCAGACATCACGTACTCCGCCTCCCCTCTTGAGGATACGAAAATGGTGACATCGTCAGCGTACGCCACTACCCTCAGAGTGGCTTCCGGCGCCGCCCGATCCATCCCGACTCCCGCCAACGGTCCACGATCGATCCGCTTAAGAAAGGGATCAATCGCAAACACGTATAAAAGCGGGCTCAAAGGACAACCCTGGCGGACTCCAGACCCAACCTCAAAAGAGCAGCCAGACCAACCGTTCACAAGCGGGAAACTCTCTGCCCCTGCATACAAGATCTTTAACCAATCGACAAACCCCCCCGGCAGGCCATACTTCAGAAGGACCGACCAGAGGTACTCATGGTTCACCCGATCAAACGCCTTTGCTTGATCTAAGGACAGCATGTACCCCCTCCAGTAGCCTGCTCTACTCTGCTCCACTGCCTCTCGGACACCGAGTACAGCACTCAAAGTGCTGCGGCCTGGAACCGAGCAATGCTGAGCCACCGAAAGGAGTTGGGGTGCAAATTTCACCAGCCTATTAAAAAGTATCTTGGCCAGAATCTTTCTGTCCGTATTAAGAAGTGCTATGGGACGCCAGTTCTCAATACGGCTCGGATCCTTACCCTTTGATAGAAGGATCAGAGCTGACCTCCTCATTGACCGAGGTAGAGTGCCCGAGGATAAACACTCATTGAATACCTCAGTCAAGAGGGGACATAAAGAGTCCTTAAAGGTCTTATAAAACTCGGATGTTAAGCCATCCGGGCCTGGCGACTTCTTCAGAGCTAACCCTTCCACCGCCAGGATAACTTCCTCCTTCCTGATCTCTTCTACCAAACCGTCAAAAGAGAGGTGAGCTCCTGACTCAGGGGTGACTCCAGCCAGGAAAGCCGACATCATGTCCCGATCCAGATCCCTCCTCCCCAAGAGGCACGAGTAAAAGGATCTGACGACTTCCAGGATCCCTGATCTGGACCTGTTCAGAGACCCCGTACTATCGACCAGTCCCGTCACTAACTTACTCTTCACTGACATCTTACAATTTCTGTAGGGGTCGGGCAAGCGGTACCTCCCGAAGTCCCTCTGAAAAACTAAAGATGTGTGTCTATCATACTGGCACCTCTTGAGCAAAGATTTCACCCTGGAGATATCCTCGCGGCTACCACCAGTCGAGACCAGATGCTCGAGTTTCCTCCTCAGACTCTGATACAGGCGGTACCTGTCCAGGGACCTGAGGCTCGAGAGCCGGCGGAAGAACTTTGCAGCCCGATCTTTGAATATCTCCCACCACTCTGACTTAGTATCACAGAGATCCAGTAAAGGTACCTGACTCTGAAGGAAGTCCTCAAAGGATTGTCTCACCTCTGCTTCCTCCAAGACACCCGAATTCAGCTTCCAATAACCTCTTCCCATTTGGGGGGATTCTGAAATATTCAGAGAAAACATAATCAAACAGTGATCAGAGAATTCCACCTCCACAACCCTTAAGGGCGAAAAGGTAGCCTCCTCCTTCAAATAAAACCTATCTATTCTAGACCTGGTCTGACTACCTCTATAGAAAGTGAAACCCCCGTGGCCTGGGGTATGCCTAATGTGGACATCCTCCAGACGAGCCTCACTAGCTACTCTATTCAGAAAAATACTATCATAAGTCAGCCGGTTTCTGGTGCCTCCCCTGTCTTGGGGCCTTGTGACAGTATTAAAGTCCCCACCAAAAACCACCTGCCGACTTGTAAAAAGGAAAGGCTTAATCCTCATAAAGAGACATTTCCTGTCCCACCTGGACTGGGGCCCGTATATATTGATTAGGCGCAGTTCCTGTCCCATCATGAGGATATCCAAGATCAAACACCTCCCCATTTCTAATTCAATTACTCGTCGGCATTCTACCGGTGCGGTAAAAAGGACCGCCACTCCGCTGTACGGCTCAGCCGCAAGAGACCAGTAGGAGGGCCCTGGTCTCCACTCCCTCTTGGCTTTATAAATCTCTGCCAAATCTGGCAGCCTGGTCTCTTGCAAAAACAAAATGTCAGCTTCAACACGGCTGAGAAAATCGAAGGCTGTGAAACGAGCCGCATCCGACTTAATGCTGGCGACATTAATGGTCGCCAGAGTCAGCAGAGCGGGTACCGCCATAAAGAGTAGTTAAATTAGATGGCCTTCTTCCCATCCTTCTCCCCCCTCCCGGGGCTGTCTTCTAGAGCAGCGCGACTTCTCTTGAGGGAGATAGTGGTATCCATCTCTGCCACCACCACCTCCCTCTGCGCACCACTCCTGGCTTTCTCAGTCTCAGGGCCCGGTTTTACCACCCCTCCTGAGGACCTTGCATCCCCACCAGAAGGGGGCGCGGGGCCCCCTGAAGGTCCTCCCTCCTTCGCCCCCGGCCCCTCACCTTCAACCCCCTCCTCAGCAGAGGAGGCAGAGGTCTCATCCAAAGTGAGGTACCGGTTGGAGAGCTCCAGAGGGGAGCCGGTTACACCTTCCCTGGCAACCTTGGTCGGGCTAGATCTTTTCTTAGTACGCCGTTTCCGTCTACTTTGGGACTCTGCCCCACTACCCTCTGCAGCACTTTCGTAGTGCGAGGACAGAGTCTCTTTGGTCCGATCCAGTCTCTCAATCTCCTCCTCCAGCTCCCTGCCCCCTAGGGTCTCGGATTCAGGAGGGGCAGTCGTTTGGGAGGGAGCGGGCATCACCCCAGGATGGGGTTCCTCCCCCTCCCTCTCCGCCTGACGCCTCTCTCTCCGCCTCTGCCGGGACGGGTTGTTCCGGTTCCTCATTGACCCCTTAACTCCACTGCCTTTGCCAGTACCTGCCTCAGCCGAAGGGACCTCCCGGCCCGCTCCTGCATGAGCTCGGGCCGCATTGGCCTCAGAGAGAGGGCAGCGACTGAAGGGGTGCCCGAGCTCACCACACAGATTGCATCTAATCTCCTCACAAGATGCGGCTAGATGACCTGTCCCCCCACACAACGCGCACTTCTGCACTTAAAAGCTGGCGCTGAAGTGTGTGGGGCTGCCGCACTTGTGACAGAGCTTAGGCTGCCCTCTGTAAAAGACTAAGATCCTGTCTCGGCCGATAAAGGCAGATGATGGAATGTGGGAAACTGTGTTTGAGTTTGATATCAAACGTCGAGGCACCCGACCAAATGCCAAACTCGTCCAAGTTTTTAGCTGGTACTCCCTGGACCTCTCCGTACCTACCCAGCCAGGTCATGATGTCAACACAAGAGAGCGACTCGTTACGGGTCAAAACGGTCACTCTCTTGACCTCACTCTGGCGGGTTATTGCTTTTGCAGCGAAACCACGCCAGTCCGGCATGTTCTTCAACAGCTCATATCCGGACCAGAAGAGCTCAAGCCCCTCCGGCCGGACAAAGCTGATGTCAAACTCCTTGGAATACAAACTAAGAAGACAGGTTGGCATTAGCAGGAGCTGCTCAAACCCACATGCAGTTGTGCATATATATAGGGGAGCAAATCCTGCACTTGTGGCCCGTTGCTAATGGCAATCCCCAGCAAAATGCATACAATGGAGGATGCCCGCGGCGAACCACAAGTACCACAATAGACATCCTACACAAGGTAACAGGTGTGGATGTGATAATTAATATAACAATATAACATAGTAACATAGTAACATAGTACATAAGGCCGAAAAAAGACATTTGTCCATCCAGTTCGGCCTGTCATCCTACAAGTTGATCCAGAGGAAGGCAAAAAAAAAACCCTGTGAGGTAGAAGCCAATTTTCCTCACTTCAGGGGAATAAAAATTCCTTCCCGACTCCAATCAGGCAATCAGAATAACTCCCTGGATCAACGATCCCTCTCTAGTAGCTATAGCCTGTAATATTATTACACTCCAGAAATACATCCAGGCCCCTCTTGAATTCCTTTATTGTACTCACCATCACCACCTCCTCAGGCAGAGAGTTCCATAGTCTCACTGCTCTTACCGTAAAGAACCCTTTTCTATGTTTGTGTACAAACCTTCTTTCCTCCAAACGCAGAGGATGTCCCCTCGTCACAGTCACAGTCCTGGGGATAAATAGATGATGGGATAGATCTCTGTACTGCCCCCTGATATATTTATACATAGTAATTAGATCTCCCCTCAGTCGTCTTTTTTCTAACGTGAATAACCCTAATTTTGATAATCTTTCAGGGTACTGTAGTTGCCCCATTCCAGTTATTACTTTAGTTGCCCTCCTCTGGACCCTCTCCAGCTCTGCTATGTCTGCCTTGTTTACAGGAGCCCAGAACTGTACACAGTACTCCATGTGTGGTCTGACCAGTGATTTGTAAAGTAGTAGGAATATGTTCTCATCACGGGCATCTATGCCCCTTTTGATGCAACCCATTATCTTATTGGCCTTGGCAGCAGCTGCCTGACACTGTTTTTTGCAGCTTAGTTTGCTGTTTATTAAAATTCCTAGATCCTTTTCCATGTCAGTGTTACCGAGTGTTTTACCATTTAGTATGTACGGGTGACTTGCATTATTCCTTCCCATGTGCATAACTTTACATTTGTCAGTGTTAAACCTCATCTGCCACTTATCTCCCCAAGCCTCCAATCTATCCAGATCCCTCTGTAGTAGTATACAGTCCTCTTCAGTGTTAATTACATTACATAGTTTAGTGTCATCTGCGAAAATTGATATTTTACTATGCAAGCCTTCTACAAGATCATTAATAAATATATTGAAGAGAATAGGGCCCAATACTGACCCCTGAGGTACTCCACTAGTGACAGTGACCCAATCTGAGTATGTACCGTTAATAACCACCCTCTGTTTTCTATCATTGAGCCAGTTACTTACCCACTTACAGACGTTTTCTCCGAGTCCGAGCATTCTCATTTTATATACTAACCTTTTATGAGGTACAGTGTCAAATGCTTTGGAGAAGTCCAGATACACGACATCCATTGATTCGCCGCTGTCAAGTCTAGTACTTACCTCCTCATAGAAACTGATTAAATTAGTTTGACATGACCGATCCCTCACGAAGCCATGCTGATATGGCGTTATTTGCTTATTTCCGTTAAGATGCTCTAACATAGCATCTCTCAGAAAACCTTCAAACAGTTTACCCACAACAGATGTTAAACTTACCGGCCTATAGTTTCCAGGCTCTGTTTTTGGACCCTTTTTGAATATTGGCACCACATTTGCCATGCGCCAATCCTGTGGGACATTCCCTGTCAGTACAGAGTCCGCAAATATCAGAAATAAGGGTCTGGCTATGACATTACTTAATTCCCTTAGGATACGGGGGTGTATGCCATCCGGTCCTGGCGATTTGTCTATTTTGATATTTTTAAGTCGCTGTTGTACTTCTTCCTGGGTCAGACAGGACACTTTTAATGGCGAATTTATTTCAGCATTCAGCATTTCATCTGACAGTTTATTTTCCTCAGTGAATACATTGGAGAAAAAAATATTTAACAGCTTTGCTTTCTCCTCGTCGCTCTCTGCGACTCCCCCCTCATTACTCTTTAAAGGGCCGACACCTTCAGATTTATACTTTTTAACATTTATATAATTGAAGAACATTTTAGGGTTAGTTTTACTCTCTTTGGCAATTAATCTCTCGGTCTCTAGTTTGGCCGCTTTTATTTGTTTTTTACATGTTCTGTTTTTTTCCTTATAGTTTTTCAGTGCTTCCGTGCTACCCTCCTGTTTTAGTGTTTTATATGCTTTCTTTTTGTCATTTATTGCTTTCTTTACAGTTCTATTTATCCACATTGGTTTCTTTTTGTTCCTTAACCTTTTATTCCCATACGGTATGTACCTCTCACAATGAGATTTTAGGATGTTTTTAAAGATATCCCATTTTTTGGCTGTATTTTTATTTTTGAGGACTTTGTCCCAGTTAGTTAGGCCTATGGCCTCTCTTAGTTGGCTAAATTTAGCTTTTTTGAAGTTTGGTATTTTTGTTCCTCCCTGTAGAAACGCTCTTTTGAATGATAATTGGAAGGTTATTACTTTATGGTCACTATTTCCCAGGTGTCCCCCAACCTGCACGTCTGTTGTTCTGTCAGGTCTATTGGTTAATATTAAGTCCAGTATGGCCGTCCCTCTAGTCGGGTCCTGAACCAGTTGGGAGAGATAATTGTCTTTGGTTATTGCCAAGAATCTGTTTCCTTTATGAGATATACAAGTTTCAGTTTCCCAGTCTATATCTGGGTAGTTGAAGTCCCCCATAATAACCACCTCATTATGATTTGCCGCCTTGTCTATCTCGTTTAGTAGTAGATTTTCTGTGGACTCTGGTATATTAGGTGGTTTATAGTAGACTCCTATTAGTAATTTATTGTTGTTTTTAGCTCCATGTATCTCTACCCATAGTGACTCCACATGTTCATGTCCCTCACTTATATCTTCACGGAGTGTGGGCTTTAGACAAGACTTTACATAAAGGCAGACCCCGCCACCTCTCCGGTTTTGACGATCCTTTCTGAACAGACTGTAACCTTGTACATTAACTGCCCAGTCATAGTTATCATCCAGCCATGTCTCAGTTATTCCCACTATGTCATAGTCCTCCTCACACATCACTAATTCCAGTTCACCAGTTTTATTAGTCAGGCTTCTGGCATTAGTATACATACATATGAGAGGTTTATGTATATTTTTTACCCTACACCTTTCCTTCTGAACTGTTCTTGTCCCTCCTTCCATTTCTCCCCCAGTCCCACTACCTTGCCCCCGGTCTCTATCTGCACTATCTTCCCCATCTATAGTGTAATGACCCTCCCCCCCAGTCCCTAGTTTAAACACTCCTCCAACCTTCTAGCCATCTTCTTCCCCAACACAGCTGCCCCTTCCCCATTGAGGTGCAGCCCGTCCCTACGATAGAGCCTGTAGCCGACAGTGAAGTCGGCCCAGTTCTCCAGGAACCCAAACCCCTCCATCCTACACCAGTTCTTGAGCCACTTGTTAATTTCCCTAATCTCCCGCTGCCTTTCTTGTGTGGCCCGTGGTACCGGTAGTATTTCGGAAAATACTACCTTTGAGGTCCTTGCCCTAAGCTTTTGCCCTAAATCCCTGAAATCATTTTTAAGGACTCTCCACCTACCCCTAACTTTGTCATTGGTTCCGATATGGACCATGACCGCTGGATCTTCTCCAGCCCCTCCCAGTAATCTGTCAACCCGATCCGCGATATGTCGAACTCTAGCGCCAGGAAGACAGCACACTGTTCGGCGATCACGGTCTTTGTGACAGATTTCCCTATCTGTTCCCCTAATAATTGAGTCTCCCACTACCAGCACCTGTCTGGCCTGCCCTGCTCTCCTGGTCCCCTGCTTACCGGAGCTGACATTCCCCTGACTGGCAGAGGAAGTGTCCGGCTGCGGCAGTGCCGTCCCTGGACTGATATCCCCCTCATCTGCCAAACGTGCAAACTTGTTGGGGTGTGTCAGATCAGGGCTAGACTCCCTGGCACTCTTCCCTCTACCCCGCTTTCTAACTATTACCCAGCTAGCTACCTCACTTTCCTCAGCCTCCTCTCTGTCACCCTCTCCCTCATCTACCCTAAAGAGTGCTTGCTCGGTGAGAAGCAAACTTTTTTGCAAATTGTCAATGCCTCTCAGTGTTGCAACTTGCCCATTTAGAGACTCGATTAGCGATTCCAAACGAGTAATTTGCTCACATCTTGAACAAAGAAATTCACCCTGGAACGGCTGTTCCAGGACTGCATACATCATGCAAGATGTGCACTGGACTGCGTTGTCAATTGTGCAACACATACTAAATGGGGATTACACCACAAAAGCAAAAAATACAATACAATGTAGTAATAAGAAACTGGCTAATTGCAGTCCCCCACTGAAGTCCCTGAATCTAAAGTCACTTAATCTTAAGTCACACACTTACACAACCACACTTAATCAACCACGCGTCGCGGTCAAACTCGCGTTATATATCTGCTTATATTAATATAAATGCAGCTCACTGCACCAGCCTGGTTTGCTTCCCCTCTGGAATCAAAAAGGCTGTGCTGTTCTTACTGCTGAGTTTTTAAAGTCTCCTAATTAGACAGCCACACCCTAATTAAACAGCCACACCCTAATTGCTCACCTGTGCAACCCCTGGAGAAGGAAAAAAAAGTGTTATCACAGCACAAAATACAGTCAAACACAGCCACTTATCAATGTCCACAAATAATTTAGCTCTCAGATACTCCCTCACTTAATCTTAAGTCACACACTTACACAACCACACTTAATCAACCACGCGTCGCGGTCAAACTCGCGTTATATATCTGCTTATATTAATATAAATGCAGCTCACTGCACCAGCCTGGTTTGCTTCCCCTCTGGAATCAAAAAGGCTGTGCTGTTCTTACTGCTGAGTTTTTAAAGTCTCCTAATTAGACAGCCACACCCTAATTAAACAGCCACACCCTAATTGCTCACCTGTGCAACCCCTGGAGAAGGAAAAAAAAGTGTTATCACAGCACAAAATACAGTCAAACACAGCCACTTATCAATGTCCACAAATAATTTAGCTCTCAGATACTCCCTCACTTAATCTTAAGTCACACACTTACACAACCACACTTAATCAACCACGCGTCGCGGTCAAACTCGCGTTATATATCTGCTTATATTAATATAAATGCAGCTCACTGCACCAGCCTGGTTTGCTTCCCCTCTGGAATCAAAAAGGCTGTGCTGTTCTTACTGCTGAGTTTTTAAAGTCTCCTAATTAGACAGCCACACCCTAATTAAACAGCCACACCCTAATTGCTCACCTGTGCAACCCCTGGAGAAGGAAAAAAAAGTGTTATCACAGCACAAAATACAGTCAAACACAGCCACTTATCAATGTCCACAAATAATTTAGCTCTCAGATACTCCCTCACTTAATCTTAAGTCACACACTTACACAACCACACTTAATCAACCACGCGTCGCGGTCAAACTCGCGTTATATATCTGCTTATATTAATATAAATGCAGCTCACTGCACCAGCCTGGTTTGCTTCCCCTCTGGAATCAAAAACAACAAAACAATAACAAACATAGGTGCACTCTGCAGTCTCACTAATTCTCAAACTGATTTTAAAATTGAGAGATTAGTCAACATGTCCTACGGTGTAGAAAATGTCTAAGCCCGGACACCACGACAAGGTTTCTCAAGTAGCCCGGGACCCTACACTCTCCTACCTGAGCCATATGGGCGATACCAGGAGCCAGTGGGCAAATTACAGGAGCATAAGGCCGACTCGCAAACAACTCACCAGTTACCTCCAGCATGTGGCCATGCTTGCAATGGGAGGAGGGAGGAGTCTGTGAGTCCCACTCAAGACTTGCTGATATAGCCCAGGCTTCACAGGTGCACCTAAATGTGACCTGTAGATGGAAAACAGGCACATTTAAATAGGAGTTTATACACCTCCAGGAATCTATATATACAAACTAAGAAGACAGGTTGGCATTAGCAGGAGCTGCTCAAACCCACATGCAGTTGTGCATATATATAGGGGAGCAAATCCTGCACTTGTGGCCCGTTGCTAATGGCAATCCCCAGCAAAATGCATACAATGGAGGATGCCCGCGGCGAACCACAAGTACCACAATAGACATCCTACACAAGGTAACAGGTGTGGATGTGATAATTAGTATAACAATATAACAAAACAATAACAAACATAGGTGCACTCTGCAGTCTCACTAATTCTCAAACTGATTTTAAAATTGAGAGATTAGTCAACATGTCCTACGGTGTAGAACATGTCTAAGCCCGGACACCACGACAAGGTTTCTCAAGTAGCCCGGGCTTGTTTTGTTATATTGTTATATTAATTATCACATCCACACCTGTTACCTTGTGTAGGATGTCTATTGTGGTACTTGTGGTTCGCCGCAGGCATCCTCCATTGTATGCATTTTGCTGGGGATTGCCATTAGCAACGGGCCACAAGTGCAGGATTTGCTCCCCTATATATATGCACAACTGCATGTGGGTTTGAGCAGCTCCTGCTAATGCCAACCTGTCTTCTTAGTTTGTATATATAGATTCCTGGAGGTGTATAAACTCCTATTTAAATGTGCCTGTTTTCCATCTACAGGTCACATTTAGGTGCACCTGTGAAGCCTGGGCTATATCAGCAAGTCTTGAGTGGGACTCACAGACTCCTCCCTCCTCCCATTGCAAGCATGGCCACATGCTGGAGGTAACTGGTGAGTTGTTTGCGAGTCGGCCTTATGCTCCTGTAATTTGCCCACTGGCTCCTGGTATCGCCCATATGGCTCAGGTAGGAGAGTGTAGGGTCCCGGGCTACTTGAGAAACCTTGTCGTGGTGTCCGGGCTTAGACATGTTCTACACCGTAGGACATGTTGACTAATCTCTCAATTTTAAAATCAGTTTGAGAATTAGTGAGACTGCAGAGTGCACCTATGTTTGTTATTGTTTTGTCAAACTCCTTGGAACCAAACGGATGGATCAAGGCAAAGATGTCGGTTGCCTTGAAACCCATCCCAAGCAGGAGCTCCACTACCCTCTTTCTAGTAGGGCAAGCTTCATCGCTACTCCACCTGAGACAGACCACATTCCGTCTGGCTCCAGGGCCGGTTGTGGGTGAAGACCAGGTGGTCTCGCCCCCGTTCTGTTCTCGGAAGGTCCGGACGCCCCCCGTTCTGTTCTCGGAAGGTCCGGACGCAATGTCTGTTGAACCAGAAAGACAGGTCCACCTTCTTCCCCTCTACGGTAATGGAGCTCTCCCCCTTTTTGAGGGCCTACAGCAGTCGCCGCTGCAAGTCACCATTACCAGACCCTGAGAGCGAGGAAGCCAACGAAGCCAGCCCCTCCCCCCCCCACGGCCGCGGCCACACTGGCATAACTCCTGCCAGGCGCCACGGATGCAGGAGGGGCAACCGAACCGGCTCCCCTCCTTCTACCTGCCTCAACTGTCGCACCGGATCCCTCTGAGGGGGCCACACGGTGGGACCCCGCCACTTTTCCAGCAGCAGGGCAACCCCCCGGATTCACCCCCCCATCGGGACCCGGAGCGACCCCTAAACTAACACCCCCTCCACAACCCTTTTGGGTGACCACTTTTTCAGTAGTCACCTTTACAGGGACTACCTTAATCACATCGGACCCCATACACACTGCTGGGCCAGCTGACACTTTATTTACATAATTTACATTGCTTTTATTTACATTGCTTTTATTTATATCGTCACTTTTATCCTTTTTATCCTTCCCTCCGCTACCACCTGCCCCACTCAGGACCTGGGCACTGGTGGTCACTACCCCCACCTCCCCTGCGCTTGATTCAGCGCTGGGGGCAGAGGCAGAAGCGGAGGGAATGACACCGGTGGCCACATAGGCGGCCATGGAGGAGGGGGAGACACATCCCCTCCTCCTAACAGTTCTTCTTCTTGAGAAGTGCCGAGCCGTGGCACCACTGCGCTCAGCAAGCCGATGCTTTCCACTCCTAAATTGTCCTTTAGGAGCGCTCTCAGCCTCATCCAGGGACACACCGACAGACACGCCACCCGGCCCGCCCACCACTCCCGCAGCACCGCTCCCCGTCACCAACACTGTGGCGCAGGAGGGCGGAGCAGCGGGACCGGAGGAGAAACCAGGGAAACTTGGAGCTATCTTTATGGGAGAGAGGGGAGGAGCGCCGGCCACGGCAGCCGCCCCCGCCCCCACCACGTCACTCCGCCGCAGGTCCACCACACACTCATTCAGCGTGTTTAGGACCGCGGCGGGGATGGACGGGGTTAGCCGCGTCACCGGAAAGCCCCCCCACCCTCCGAACTCGCCGTGTTGGACTTTTCAGTCCCTCCTTCCCTCGGGCCGCCCCCACTACTGCTAGTGAGGACGGCGTCCTCCGCCATCTTGGACACCTCGTGTTTTTTCTCCCCACTCCCGCCGCCCGGTCCCACAGCAGAGACCGGGGCTGGGAGGATGGTGGGGGTTGCAATCCAAGCAGACTTTTCAGCCTGCCCGGAATGCTGGGGGTGAGAAACATACACATATCTCACCTCCACTCTGCTTTTTTCTTTCTTCTTTTTTTCCTTCCTTTTTTTCTTTTCAATATCTTCATCTTCATCTGGAAGCTCTTCTCAAAACAAAAAACTGCCTTCATGGAGCCGGGGTGACTCCAGGCGTTTAATCTCAGCCATGAGCCCTCCCCCGACTCCACTACTTCCACTTTCAATTTCATCTTCTGAACTTGTGAGGGGCAGGCACACCTGTTCAGCGGTGATCCCAGTGTCCATGGCCTGCTCCTCTTTCTCTGTCTTTTTCTCTGCCTCTGGTTCTTCCTCATCGTCTGAGGGGTCGGCCATTTGCAGACTTCCCTGGGCCATGATGAAAAATTTCTCCTCGTTTTTAAGTTTTTCTTGGAAGGGGCCACTACTTTTCAGTATAATTGCCCTCCTTGCTTCCATTTCTTTTATCTTTTCTTTTAGGACCTTTATCCTCTCTGATATCTCAGGTCTTTTATTTCTTGAAGCCTTGTCCGCCTTTACTCTTTCCAGCTTTATCTCGTTTCTGAGCTTTTTTAAGGCTTTGCCGGCGTCTTCATATTCCCTGAGGTAGGCCACAATACGGGAGCTGTACATGGAGACCGATTCCTGGGGCCTTTTGATGCCCCAATCAGTCTCCATCCTCCCTGACCCACCCCAAGGAACACTCCGCTCACCTGCAGGGTTACCGTCCACCCTCCCGGACTTGCTGGTGGTCTTCACAGCCCCGCTCCCAGGGGCTGCAGGGGACGCCACAGCATGACCCCTGCTCGATCTTCTGACCCCTGGGACGGATGATGGTGCAGAGGCCGGTAATTCTCCTCCCCTACCTCCCGCCGGCCTACCCCGGGAAGCAGGATCCTGGGTCCCAACTGGAAACATAGCTCCAGGCCTCCACCAACTCCCTAAGGAGAGGCAGGGCCTGGGCTGGGGAGAGGTGTTGAAAACTCCCCGCAAGCCTGGAACTCCTCCTAGGGAGCAGATGGTAGGAAACTCCCCGGAGAGGCCTGTGCTGTGGAGGTTCAGGAGCTGCAGCAGACACACCCTTTCACCTCAGCTGCAGACACCAGACACACCCAAGAATGAATCTCTGTTACGGGACCTCTCTCCTCTGTCTGGGTGCCGGGGCCTAAATATGTGACAGTGGCCTGTTCCAGTGGTGGGTGACGTGAAGCCTGATTCTCTGCTATGACATGAAGACAGATTCTGCGCTGACATGAAGCCAGATTCTCTGCTATGGCATGAAGAGACTGATTCTCTGCTGACATGAAGCCAGATTCTTTGCTATGGCATGAAGAGACTGATTCTCTGCTGACGTGAAGCCAGATTCTCTGCTATGGGACCTCTGTCCAATTGATATTGGTTAATTTTTATTTTTTTTATTTTTATTGTAATGCATTTCCCTATCCACATTTGTTTGCAGGGGATTTACCTACATGTTGCTGCCTTTTGCAGCCCTCTAGCTCTTTCCTGGGCTGTTTTACAGCCTTTTTAGTGCCCAAAAGTTCGGGTCCCCATTGACTTCAATGGGGTTCGGGTTCGGGACGAAGTTCGGGTCGGGTTCGGATCCCCAACCCGAACATTTCCGGGAAGTTCGGCCGAACTTCTCGAACCCTAACATCCAGGTGTTCGCTCAACTCTACTTGGAAGTCAATGAGTGAACCCGAGCAGTAAACTAGGCATGCCCTGCTCTGAAGAGGGGAGGGTGTCTGGTTCATAGAAAAAGGACAGAAATTGATGGAAACACCACCAGAATGGTTTGGGAACAGCATAGGGAGGATGTCTGGATGCATCTTGGACTCCCAGGTCGCTGCTGGGAATGATGTTGTCCAAGTAGTATGCCACTTTTAGACTGACACTAATACGCACAAAACTGAAGATAAAATCAATTTTAGAGGAAAAATTGTTAGGAAACATTCTTTCCAATATATTTGCTTGTATATAAAGTGCAAGTGCTGCCAAAAATTACAAGGAAGAGGCACTCTGATACAACCTGTATATCACAAAAATGAGGGCCTCATTCACATTGTGGTACAATTGTTCAGGTAGTGGGACTCCTACACTCATAAAGCCTATGCACTAAGTGAAAGGGCTGCCAAAAATTACAAGGAACCGGCGCTCCAATACACCCTTTATTGCAAATAAAGGAGGGCATCAAACACCCTTGAAAAATTATGATTGATGGGCTGCTAGGGAGCTGATTCTCTAAAAAATGATATGCGAGGGCCTGCAGGTGAGCTGATCTTCTAAAAGATTGTAGGTGAGGGCCTGCTGGTCAGCTGACCCTTTAAGACATTATATGCGCGGGCCTGCAGGTGATCTGACCCTCTAAAAGATTTTAGGAGAGGGCCTGCAGGTGAGCTAACCCTCTAAAAAATTATATGCGAGGGCCTGTAGGTGAGCTGACCCTGTAAAAGATTTTAGTTGCGGGCCTGCTGGTGAGCTGACCCTGTAAAACATATGCTAGGGCCTGCAGCTGAAATTACCCTGTAAAACATTATATGCGAGGGCCTGCAGGTGAGCTGACCCTGTAAAACATTATATGCGAAGGCATATACTGTATGCGAGGGCATTATATGCGACAAATAAGCATGTTGATATGACGGAAGAGGAGGAGGAGGATGAGAAAAGGAAGATTCAATCATATACCCTTGTTTGTGGTGAAAGGGGTGCATGGGAATACAGTGTATTCAGTACATTATAAACAACACATTTAAAGTACCTTTATGTTCATCAGCTTTCCTCTGGTGGAGTCGAGAAGTCATGGTCAATCCAAGCCTTGTTCATTTTTTAAAACAGTCAACCTGTCAGCATTTTGAGTTGACAGGCAGATACACTTATCTGTTATAATGCCACCAGCAGCACTAAATACCCGCTCAGACAAAACGCTGGCGGCAGAGCAGGCCAGCACCTCCAAGGCGTAGAGCGCCAGTTCGTGCCACGTGTTCAGCCTGGACACCCAGTAGTTGTAAGGCACTGTGGAATCATTGAGGACGCTGACACGGTCTGCTATGTATTCTTTCATCATCTTTCAAAATTTTTCCCTCCTTGCGACAAGCCGCACATCAGTGTGAGGGTGCTGGCGGGGTGTAATGAAACTGTCCCAGGGTTTGGAGAGTGATGCCCTGCTTCTGTTAGAACTGCTGTGTGTTCCCCTTGTCTCCGCTCCTTTGTTGCCCAAGGAACTACGGACTCTGCCGCCAGCGTTGTCAGATGGAAATTTTTGGAGCAATTTTTCAACAAGGACCTTCCGGTATTGCACCGTTTAGCTCATCCTCTCCACCAGAGAGAAGTTCTCTTTGTAGCGGGGGTTGAGAAGGGTGAACAACCAGTAATCTATGTTGTCTAAAATGCGTATAACGCGCAGGTCGCTGGAAAGGCAACCTAACATGAAGTCAAAAATGTGCACTAGAGTACCAACAGGCAAGACTTTGCTGTCCTCATCAGGAGGATGACTCTCAATCTCCTCATCCTCTTCTTCCTCTATCTGCCCACCCACGCAGAACAGATGGAATTAAACTTCCATGGGTACTACCCTCTGTAGCGAAGGCAACCGTCTCCTGTTCCTCCTCGTCCTCCTCTTTATCTTCCAATTCGCGCTGAGAAAACGAACTGAGGGTGATCTGGCTATCACCCAGTGTAATGTCTTCCCCCATTTCTACCTCTTCCACATGCAAAGCGTCGGCCTTAATTGTGAGCAGCGAGCATTTGAGTAGACACAGAAGTGGGATGGTTACGCTGATAATAGCGTTATTGCCGCTTTCCATTTGTGTTGATTCTTCAAAGTTGCGTAAAACCTCACAGAGGTCAGACATCAATGACCACTTGTCGCTTGTGAAGAGCGGAAGCTTACTGGAAAGGCGATGACCGTGTTGCAGCTGGCATTCCACTACTGCTCTCTGCTGCTCACAAAGCCTGGCCAACATGTGGAACATCGAGTTCCAGCGAGTTCTCATGTCGCACAACAGCCAGTGAGCTGGCAATTTCAAGCGCTGCTGCAGCATTGACAGACCGGCTGAAGATGTTGATGACGCGGCGCACCTTCACTAGTAGCTCATGCAAATTGGGGTAGGTTTTGAGAAACCGCTGAACCACTAAGTTTAAGACGTGGGCTAGGAATGGGATATGTGTGAGATTGCCAAGCTCCAAAGCCACCACCAAGTTACGGCCATTATCAGACACAACCATGCCTGGTTCTAGGTTGAGTGGCGAGAGCCACATCTCAGTCTGGTCTCTTATCCCCTGCCATAGCTCTGTAGCGGTGTGCTGTTTGTCCCTAAGCATATCAGCTTCAGCACGGCCTGTTGCCACTTCCCCACTGCAGTGCTACACTGCTTCCAGCTACCGACTGATAGCTGACTGGTGCTGCACGCGGATAATTCGTAGGTGGAAGTAAAGGAGGAGGCCGAGGAGGAGAAGTGGGGGTTGAAGCCACTAACGTAGGTGCTGGTGGAAACTCTGATTAACGTACGGCCCACAATCCTTGGCGTCAGTTGCACCTGTGCCATTGAAGGGTACGACTCGCTCCTGGCCTCCACAACGTTCACCCATTGTGCCGTCAGGGAAATGTAACGTCCCTGGCCGAATGCACTTGTCCATGTGTCTGTGGTTAAGTGGACCTTCCCAGTAACTGCATTGGTCATGGCACGTGTGATCTTACGGGACACATGTTGCTGTAAGGCATACCTTGAAAAATAGTGGCAGCTGGGGAATGCATAAAGCGGGAAGGCCGCCGACATCAGGCTGCGGAAGGCCTCAGTGGCCACAAGCCTAAATTGCAACATTTCCAGGGCCAGTAATTTGGTAAGTTTGCACTTGAGTTCAAATGCCTAGGGTAAGGACATTTGTACGCTGCGCTGGGACACGGAAGTTGATGTGGTCGCTGATGGTGCTTGCGAAGGTCCAGGTGCAGGGCGGGAGGCATACAGGCCTGCGTCCTGGACATGAGATTTGCCAGCACGTAACACAGGGGAACAGGAGGCAGTGGTGTGACCCACAGACACAGATTGTGGACCCAGGTGTTCATCCCACTTTTTCCGGTGCTTGGATGCCATGTGGCTGATCATGCTGGTGGTGGTGAGGTTGCTAGCGTTCACTCCCCGGCTCATTTTGGTACGGCACAGGTTGCAAACTACTATTATTTTGTTGTCCGCACTTTCCTCAAGAAAAGCGCCATACTGGAAACACCTACTGATTGTCAAGGGAGATTTCCGCAAGGGGGTGCTCTGTGAAACATTTGCGGGCCTGTTTGGTGTGGCCCGCCTTCTCCCTTTTGCCACCCCACTATCTCTTCCAGCCTGTTGCGGTGCTGCAGGTCCCACCCCCTCTGTACTGCTTATCTCGCTCGGCTTTCCATCTTCCCAGGTTGGGTCAGTGACTTCATCGCCCACCACCTCCTCTTCCACTTCCTCACTCTGATCATCCTCCTGACTTGTTGACCTAACCACAACCTCAGTGATTGACAACTGTGTCACATCCTCTTCATCAACCTCTTGAGACACTAATTGTCGTTGACTTATTGGCAACTGGGTCTCATCATCATCCACCTCATTAAACAGTAATTGCCGTTCCCCACCGTCATCTTCTTGTGACTAGTGTTGAGCGCGAATATTCGAATATCGAATTTTTTTTGTGAATATCGGCACTTCGATAATTTGCGAATATTTCGAATATAGTGCTATAAATTCGATATTTCCAATATTCTTTTTTTTTTGTTTTTTTTATTGTTATATTTTTTTCTTTCCCACTTCCCAAAAGTAGTTCTTACCTGTCCTTAGGATTCCTGGCTTCCTGGCTGCTCCAGTCAGTGCCTGTTGCCGTTCTGACGACTTCCGTGCTCATGGAGCGTCCCCATCACCATGGGAACGTCTCCATACTAGAATGTACTGTCGGATTTGAGAATTACGTTGAAATCGCAATTCGATTAATTCAAGTTATAATAATCGAATTTCGATTTCAACTTAGCACTGCTATATTCCATATTCGTTAATTCTAGCCTAATATGGAATATAGCAGCGCTAAGTTGAAATCGAAATTCGATTATTATAACTTGAATTAATCGAATTGCTATTTCAACTTGGACCTGGTTTACTATGGTTGGCTTGGTAGAATTAGCGAATATGACGAATGTATTCGTCATATTCCTCAAAACGAAGATAACGAAGTATTCTCCATCTTCGTTGTAGCTACCTATTCGTCATATTCGCTACCTATTCGTACATTCGTCATATTCGCTAATTCTGGATATCAAAACAATAGGAAAGTAGCCTTAAGTTAAAATCGCAATACGCTATTTAAATCGCATAATAATCGCGATAACTAGAATAACGATGAATATTCGATTTCGCCGAATATGAAACGAATATTCTATCGAATATTCGCAAATTTCGTCGAAATCGAATATGGCACCTGCCGCTCATCACTACTTGTGACCGTGGATGCTCAAGAGTTTGGGAATCAGGGCACAAGGTCTGTTCCTCTTCAAGCGTGCTTGGCGAGAGGGTCAAATCAAGAAATGGCTCTGAAAAGAGCTCCTCGGAATATCCCAGTGTGGGATCTTTTGTTTGCCCAGACTCTCCATGGTGGGAGGAAGGACAATCAGGGAGAGGATTGTGTTGAGCAGACTCTTGGCTACTTGGTTGTCTGGACTTGGTTGTAGACAGGGTGGTGCTTAATCGACTGGAAGCATTATCTGCTGCAATACAACCGACCACCTGGTCGCATTGGTCTGACTTCAAGGTGTTGTCACGGTCACTCTAAGGCTAGGTGTTAGAAGGTCGGAGAGGCTGTCTGCACGTGATATCATCTGACAGCCTCTTTTAATTTCACTTTGTTGTTGATGGTAATGACCACACCTCTAGTCAGGTGAAGCATAATGGTCATTACTAATTAAGTCTGGCTACTCCCTTCATTACTTTCGGTGGATAGCTTCATTTGCAAGTGGAAGAGCTGGTGTGTGTTGTCTCCTCTGATGTCCCTGCTCTTTCTTCTACTTCAGGAGTTAAGTGTCTCATTCCTTTGTATTTGTTTTGTGTTGTTTCCACTGCCTTCTGGTATCTGGTCTGAGTCAAGACCCCTGTTCCTTCAGCTTAAGGAACGGGTTGTCTTTGGGCCGTATCACTACCTCAGGGCATTACAGGGCAGTCAGGCTTTAGGTTTCAGTGAATGAACGTTTCTACCAATGAGGTCCGTTCATTCGGTTAGCAGTCAGGTCTAGGGTTAGGTTTCATTAGGTGCTGATTTTTTCCTCTCCCTAGCTTCTAGGCCAGACACATCCCCCACCCCTTGTGTTTGGTGTGGTGTTCCCTTCCACACCTCGTTGTAAAAAGGTGTCCTGCACTGCCCTGCAAACTGGTACATGAAGCTAGGTATCGTGGATCATTGTTTTTCTTGTGCTCTGGCAGCAGGCACAGTTTCACGGCGCCCTGGGCCACGGCCTTTGCGTGCACCATCAGCATCACGACCACTGCCCCGTCCCTTACCGCTCGCCTTCTTCACATTAAATGTTATATATGCTTGAAAGTCTGTCACACGTACAGTAGCGTAGGATTTGGAAGTGTATGCGCAAACAAATGTAAAAAGGTATTTGGGATGTGGAAACATCACACAGGAGATATCCCGCAGATAACTTTAATGCTGTCACCAGCGGCTAATAAAAAATTACAGAGAATGTCACAGGTATTTGGGATGAGGAAACGTTATACAAGAGAGGTACCATCGGTAATGTCACTGTGCGCAGCGTCTACAAAAAAAGTACACTGTATGTCACAGATAAAAAATTTCAGTGCACACGTTACACTGTAGATGTCGCACTGGTAATGTCATTGACAGAAGCAGACACCGTCTATTGAAAAAGTACACTGGATGTCAGATATTTTTTGGATGCGCACACTTTACACTGGAGATGTGGAGCAGCTTATGTCACTGTCAGAAGCGGACACCGTCTATTGAAAAAGTACACTGGATGTCAGATATTTTTTGGATGCGCACACTTTACACTGGAGATGTGGAGCAGCTTATGCCACTGTCCGCAGCGGACACCGTCTACGGAAAAAGGACACCAGATGTCACAGATATTTTTTGGATGCGCACACTTTACACAGGAGATGTGGCATAGCTAATGTCGCTGTCTGCAGCGGCCTAACTATTGCAGGCTATTTAGCGCAGGATGCGCTAAAAATAGATATTGCTGCCACACACAACAGTCCTTAAAAGAACTTTTGGGTCTGTAAAGTTTTAGCTGTTTAGCGCAGTTTGCGCTAAAAATAGATATTGCTGCTGCCACACACAACAATAGTTCTTAAAAGGACTTTTGGGTCTATTCAATTTTAGCAATTTACCACAGGTTGTGCTAAAATATATATATTGTTGCTGCCACACACAACAATAGTCCTTAAAAGGGACACTGTCTGTCCCTTTCTTAGCACAGCTCTCCCTGACTAAGACTGAGCAGAAGACGCGTCATCGGGTGCTATATAGCACCCGATGACGCATTCCGGCCAGCCAATCACCTTAATGCCATCAGCCAACATGACTACGGTATTACAGTGAGGGCAGTACTTACCTGTATGTTTGTTGGATTCGTAGCAGCCAAGAAACATACGGGGAGGAGTCTCGACCATTGCGCTCGAGCACATGCGGTATTCGGCCGAATACCGCCATGTGCCGAGCATTGAGATGCTCGAGCCAAACTAGTGTTTGGCCGAGCATGCTCGATCAACACTAGTCTGCTCACAAGATTGTTGCAAAAATAGCAATTTACTTTTATAGTGCTATTATTGGAATATGTATTAAGGCGCTCATACAGGTCAATACCAGCTATCTCTCCTGACTCTTCCATACACATACACTGTCAGCTCAGTCAATAAGGAGAGAAGACAAAACTGCAGCCAGACACAGCTGATAATGGCTTAAAGGGGTTGACCTGTAAAGGATAATGATAAATTATCCTCAGGATAGGTCATCATCACATGAGCAGGGGTCGAAGTCCCAGCATTCCCACCAATCATCTGTTTCAGGGAACTGCTGTGCTCACTGAAGCCCTGGTGAGTGATGCTTGCTCCTGGCAGCTTTCCAAGGACAGCGCCATACATTGTATAGTGGCAGTGCTTGGTATTGCAGATCAGCCCCATTGACTTGAATGTCACTGACCTAGGAAGAGGCTGTGGCGCTCAAGGCCTCTTCTATCAGCTGATCAGTGTGGATCCAAGGTTTCGGACTCCCTCAGATATGATACTGATTACCTATCCTGAGGATAAGTCATATCTATTATTTCCTGGATAACGCTTTTAAAGAGAATCATGATTATGGTCTGCTGTAATATATAAGTAGAACTGCACATGAGAAGTCCAGGTCGCCATTTTTATTTTCCTACTGCTTCTTGTTCACCACCTGTCAATGCTCAAAGCAGAGCTTAGTCTGGACTGCTGGACTGTGCTAACATAATGAAAGGTAATCCTGTGTGCATGAAAGTGCCTTTCAGCACAGCTTAAAACACTGACAGTGGGGGAACAGGGGGCAGTAGGAAAATAAAGGGAATAGATGTGGACTCCTTATCTACAGTACTGCTCACGTATAACAGCAGATAATAATCCAAGTTTGTGGTGACAGATTCCCATTAAGGATCAGACACTAAAATTAAACGCATCTAGGGGGTCATTTACTAAGCTGAAATATGCCTATTTGAGACCTTGCCCTGCATGGGCGGGGAAGGGGACGGGAGAGCAGGCCCATCTGATTCATCATTTTCTTCAGCTGTTTTAGGTGTAGAAAAAGGTCTAAATGGACGACAGCTCAGATGCTGTCTTATATTTAAAACTGGCTTTGGATGCGCCAAAGTAATGGAAAGGCCTGAACCTCTTCATAACTCCGGTGATCCACCATCAGCTATAGGGCTATATTAAGACCAGCGTCATAAATTTGCCCTGTAATCTTTTTCTCAACCAATATTCTCTGCCAGGGGAGAGTCGGGAGCCCCCAATACACATTAGATTGTCAGACTGCCCTGTTGAAAACAACACGTTCGGCCGACAATAGCATAATGTGTATGGGGGCCTTTTGTTTCCGTTCTAATATGGAAAGCCTGGTCTGCTTATGATTGCTGTTGTCCTTGTCCCATCTGCACACTAAACTACTTAGTGATGTAAAAGCCTAAAGTGGGGAATTTATAGTCCCACATCTCTGCATCTAAGTATTGGATTGCTGCCAATGGTAAAGGGAGCAATAAACTATAAAAAGACTGTGCTATTTAAGCAATTCCCACTAGTGTAGGTTCAACGTAAGTGATATCTGTATTAGATACGTTTTAGACTTTGACCACAGAATGTGGTGCCATATATTTGTATATTAGTATATCAGCCAATGTAAATCATCTGGCTTGTTTTTTTTTGTGTTGATTTACTTTACTATAAGATAACAAATTCTGTCTATCCTATAAATTCTGACTAACCGTTATTATCTGTTAAACGTAGTTAGACGACAGTGTTTCGTGAGGCCATCATCATGCCATTTTGATGAGAAATCAGCATGCATCAGGTATTAGCTTATTTTACATCTTCATAGGCTAAATGAAAATGTATGTGAACAGCCACAGCCAGGTCTCACACTTCAATAGCAGCTCTTAGGTCACCACTGACAGTACAGTTATTTATGGCAAATCCTAAATTTATAATCTCTCTCTACCTCCAGGCTATAAGCCCTTCTGTGCGGCAAAAAAAAACTCTTCCTGGCCGAGCAAATCCATTCACTGCACACCAGGGAAACACACTCCCAGAGACACATTCTTATTCCATGCAGAGTCCCAGCAAGCAGTGGCAATTACATTCAGAAGCCTGAATACCTGAACAATAAGAATGTCACAAATTCCAGGAATTAGAAGACTAATGTGAGTACAGACATGGCTAGGAACGGACACCTGGATTGGGGGTAGACATTGGTGACTACAGCCTCCTGGAGCCTTAAGAATCACAAAAATGAATGGGATAAATAAACATGAAAGCACGATCTCAACTGGACTGTACAAATTGGATTCAAGGGACATAAGCTTTCTATAACTTAAATATTTGTCTTATCTTTCAATAGATGTATTGTTATATAATCATTTAATCATAACTAATGGCTTTAGACTGCATTTAAATTCAACCAAGGGAATATCTGCATGGAGTTTAGGGCTTCCTCAAAACACTACAATTTGATCTCACTCCCCAAAAACGGTCTTACGGTAGGTTAAATGGCTTCCTTTGAAGCTGGCTTTAACATATGTGCATGTACAAGTCTATAAAATCCACAATACTTAGAAAAACATATACAAAGTATTTTAATATTTTTTGAATGAAAATGTTAAATAGGAGACATATGGCCAGGATCTGTCTTTCATAATAGATGTCTCTGTGATCTTTTTGAAAGGTGTTCATAGAAGAATTCTGATCTATAGTAGGGATGATCGGATCAATTCTTAACTAGTCAAATTCATTATAAATTTTCAAGAAAAAAAATATTTGATTCTGGCCTGAAAAACGTAAAACTTTTGCGATTCATTTCAGACAAATCATTCAAAACGGAGAAGTCACCTGCCACCAAAAAAGGGATCACTTATGGACCTTTTTCATTTTTATAAAGGATTTTTTTTTTAAACGTGGCAGTGCGGTGTGGCTTTAAACAGTATGTTTGTTACCACAAACAGTAAATACCCCTTCACACTGCCCTTTGGAGCAAGCAATTGTCAGGAAGTAAGCGATCACCTGTTAACGTCATCACTCTTCCTCGTACAGATGCATTGTTTCTGGGCAGCAGAGTGTTGTTTAGACAGCACGGTCTGCTGCCCATGAATGATTATTTTGGTGTCCACATGAACAATTGAATTACCTGATGAATGAGTGTTTTGCTCAATCATCAGATGATCAGCGACAGGTTATCAGGAACAAGCGTTCATAGGAACGCTCATTGTGCAATGTAAAAGGGCCTATATTCTAATCTTGGACATTAGAGGCATAATGCTAGGTACTTAGAACAGAGTCCGCAAAGTTCTGGAGGGCACACTGGGCAGGCACGTCGCCCTCCATTCATTTCTCTTTAACTGCCGAAAATAGCCAGGCGTCTGGTGTGACCTTCACCTGTGAGACATTGGGGGCATATCCTAGCAATATGCCCCCAATGTCCAAGATGGTAATACCCCTTTCACCCCTTCCCGACCAGCGCCATGGGATTTTAAACATGGTGACTGCTTGATCGTGCGGCGGGCGCCATAACTGCTAGTTGCCTGCTGTTTCATATATTAGCCACCCATGGCTAATGTTCGCTACCAGCGGCAAGTACGAAAATGCCCGTAGTATGAAAACATCAAAATATTTTTCCCATACGGCAAACGGCGACATGAAAAAAAAAATTTAAATCTAAAAGGCTGATTTACTAAGAAATTATGAAAAAGTCTTACACACCACAGAATGGTATCAGTAAAAAGTACAATTCACACCACAAAAAATAATCCCTCACACAGATCCATACTTCAAAAAAGTTATAGGGGTCAGAATATGATGTTCATGTGCATTCCGTATTTTGCGGAATGGAACAGCTGGCCCCTAATAGAACAGTCCAATCCTTGTCCATAATGCAGAACGGACATATGGAAATGGAATGCACATTGAGTACCTATGTTGTTTTTTTTTGTGGACCCATTGAAATTAATGGTTCCGCCTACGGTCTGCAAAAAAACCGGAACGGACACGGAAAGAAAATATGTTTGTGGGCATGAGCCCTTAAAATGCAAGTAACACTATGCATATGTGGTATCATCGTAATCATACTGACCTGGAGAAAGAAAGTAACAGGTCAGTTTTACCGTTAAGAAAGGCTGTAAAAACAAACAGAAAAATAAAAAAGTCATTGCCCTGGTAAGGCAGGGAGTGAAAAATGAAAATGAAAAAATTAAAAACCCTCTGGGGCTAAAAGGGTTAAGTCCTCTCAATGGTCAGAAATGCTCTGTATTTCCTTTCTACAAGGCTTAAAGGGAATGGGTCATCAGAAAATGACCTATTGCTTAAATCACATTTTTATAGTAAACACATTTTTAAAGAATTTTTTTTCAATTTTCCATGTCAATATGTATATTTAAACAAAACGTAAACTATTCGCACTGACCGCTAAGCCTGATAATAGGCGCACCTCTTGGTCTGTACAGATCACTTTACTGCAGTTATCTCCTTATCATTGTACAAAGGATTCACCGTTCACAATGGCTTATATCACAGCTTATCTACTCCCTCCTGACCTCTGCACAGGTCAAAGAGCATGTCGAGAAAGCTCTACCGTAGAAGTCAATGAGGTTGTCCTGACCATGTCTCTAAGGACCATGGGGCTCACATAAACCAATTTTTTGAATGCTTTCTAAATGCTGTTAAGAACAGCTCAGGCAAGATGGCCACCCCCATAATCATGTTCAGTTAATAGCATAAAAGATCTGCAATCAGAAAATTTAAAGAGATTAGTAAAAAAGGATTTGTGCCGCTATTTGATTTGAACTGGCAGAAAAAAAAAATTGGTGACACATTTTCTTTCCGCCTTCATAATCAGAAAAGGCTGAAGGTTCAATCCATTCAGCACAACAAGCAGTTATATAAAGAATATCTGAAGCAATAATTCTAAGTTACAATGTGACAAGTTGTATATTATATTCAGAGCATGAGTTACGGTATGAATAGGCACATACATCCCACTATTGTGTAGTTTATTGAGATGAAGTATGTTTAGTTATGCATGTTCCTTTTTGTTTTTCTGCCATTCACTTACTGATATGGAACGGTTGTACTGTAGTTTTCTCAAGAAATGATGTAATCCACTCAAAGCAGGAAGTTTGCATTAGTTTCCATCAATGACCTGGTGGGAAAACGGACACAGCTGTGGTCAAACAAAGGAAAAAAAGTAAGATATTGTAAATGTGTATGTGATACAGACAGAATGCTAACTTAAAAGGAACCTGCCGGCGCATGTATGCTGCCCTGTCAGGGTGACAGACCCACTGATTTCTGCAGTCTGTTACTCCTGTGATGGCATTTAGTACTCAGTGAGCGCAGCATACCGGAGCTGATTAATTCCCTTTAACCACCTCAGCTCCCCTAGCTTAAACCCCCTTAATGTCCAGACCCCTTTTTACAATTCTGCACTACACTACTTTCACGGTTTATTGCTCGGTCATACAACTTATCACCCAAATGAATTTTACCTCCTTTTCTTCTCACTAATAGAGCTTTCATTTGGTGGTATTTCATTGCTGCTGACATTTTAACTTTTTTTGATATTAATCGAAATTGACCGAAATTTTTGCAAAAAAGTGACATTTTTCACTTTCTGTTGTAAAATTTTTCAAATAAAACTACATTTCTATATAAATTTTTCTCTAAATTTATTGTTCTACATGTCTTTGATAAAAAAAAATGCAATAAGTGTATATTTATTGGTTTGGGTAAAAGTTATAGCGTTTACAAACTATGGTGCAAAAATGTGAATTTACACACTTTGACTTTCTGAGCACCTGTCATGTTTCCTGAGGTTCTACAATGCCCAGACAGTAGAAACACCCCACAAATGACCTCATTTCGGAAAGTAGACACCCTAAGGTATTCGCTGATGGGCATAGTGAGTTCATGAAAGTTTTTATTTTTTGTCACAAGTTAGCGGAAAATGATTTATTTTTATTTTTTATTTTTTTACAAAGTCTCATATTCCACTAACTTGTGACAAAAAATAAAATTTTACATGAACTCACCATACCCCTCACGGAATACCTTGGCATGTCTTCTTTCTAAAATGGGGTCACTTATGGGGTATTTATACTGCCCTTGCATTTTAGCGGCCCTAAAGTGTGAGAAGTAGTTTGGAATCCAAATGTGTAAAAATGCCCTGGGAAATCCTAAAAGTACTCATTGGAATTTGGCCCCCTTTGCGCACCTAGGCTGCAAAAAAGTGTCACACATGTGGTATCGCCGTACTCAGAAGAAGTAGGGCAATGTGTTTTGAGGTGTATTTTTACATATACCCATGCTGGGTGAGATAAAGATCTCTGTAAAAGACAACTTTTCCCATTTTTTTAGACAAAGTTGTCATTTTACAGAGATTTTTCTCAAACACAGTATGGGTATATGTAAAAATACACCCCAAAAAACATTTCCCTACTTCTCCTGAGTACGGCGATACCACATGTGTGAGGAGAAGTAGGGAAAGTGTCCGGGGACACTTTTTTGCAGCCTAGGTGCACAAAAGTGCACAAAGGGGCCCAAATTCCAAAACACATTGCCCTACTTCTCCAGAGTACGGCGATACCACATGTGTGACACTTTTTTGCAGCCTAGGTGCGCAAAGGGGCCCAAATTCCAATGAGTACCTTTTAGGAGGGCATTTTTAGGCATTTGGATTCCAGACTTCTTCTCACGCTTTAGGGTCCCTAAAATTCCGGGGACCCTAATTCCGGGGACACTTTTTTGCAGCCTAGGTGCACAAAGGGGCCCAAATTCCAATGAGTATCTTTAGAATTTCACAGGGCATTTTTTACGCATTTGGATTCCAAACTACTTCTCACGCTTTAGGGCCCCTAAAATGCCAGGGCAGTATAAATACCCCACAAGTGACCCCATTTTGGAAAGAAGACACCCCATGGTATTCCGTGAGGGGCATGGGAGTTCCTAGAATAATTTTTTTTCCCACAAGTTAGCGGAAAATGATTTTTTAAAATTAATTAATTTATTTCTTGCAAAGTCTCATATTCCACTAACTTGTGACAAAAATTATTTTTTTACATGAACTTGCCATGGCCCTCACAAAATACCTTGAAGTGTCTTCTTTCCAAAATGGGGTCACTTGTGGGGTAGTTATACTGCCCTGGCATTTTAGGGGACCTAAAGCGTGAGAAGTAGTTTGGAATCCAAATGCGTAAAAAATACCCATACTGTGTGAGATAAATATCTCTGTAAAAGACAACTTTTCCCATTTTTTTATGCAAAGTTGTCATTTTACAGAGATATTTCTCTCACCCAGGATGGGTATATGTAAAAATACACGCCAAAACACATTGCCCTACTTCTCCTGAGTACGGCGATACTACATGTGTGTCACTTTTTTGCAGCCTAGGTGCGCAAAGGGGCCCAAATTCCAATGAGTACCTTTTAGGAGGGCATTTTTAGGCATTTGGATTCCAGACTTCTTCTCACGCTTTAGGGTCCCTAAAATTCCGGGGCAGTATAAATACCCCACATGTGACCCCATTTTGGAAAGAAGACACCCCAAGATATTCCGTGAGGGGCATGGAGAGTTCCTAGAATTTTTTTTTTTTGGCACAAGTTAGCGGAAAATGATTTTCTTATTTATTTATTTTTTCTTCCTCTTACAAAGTCTCATATTCCACTAACTTGTAACAAAAAATAAAATTTTACATGAACTCGCCATGCCCCTCACGAAATACCTTGGGGTGTCTTCTTTCCAAAATGGGGTCACATGTGGGGTATTTATACTGCCCTGGAATTTTAGGGGCCCTAAAGCGTGAGAAGAAGTCTGGAATATAAATGTATAAAAAATTTTACGCATTTGGATTCCGTGAGGGGTATGGTGAGTTCATGTGAGATTTTATTTTTTGTCACAAGTTAGTGGAATATGAGACTTTGTAAGAAAAAACAAAAAAAACAAAACAAAATCCGCTAACTTGTGCCAAAAAAAAAAATCTTCTATGAACTCGCCATGCCCCTCAAAATTGATCTTTATAGCGCCGCAGCGATTTTACGGTGTTTTCGCAGTGATCAGAAAAAATATATATTCTGTCACTGCGGTGGGGCGGACTGAACGCAAGTGGGCGCACAAGATCAGGCCTGATCGGGCGAACACTGCGTTTTTTGTAGAGCCTATAGAACATGTCCTATTCTTGTCCGCAATTGCGGACAAGAAAAGGCATTTTCTATATAGTTCTGGCAATGTGCGGATCCGTCCGTGTTTTGCGGATCCGGGGTGTCTGTGTTTTGCGGATCCGCGGATCCGCAAAACACATATGGACGTCTGAATGGAGCCTTACAGGGGGGTGATCAATGACAGGGGGGTGATTAGGGAGTCTATATGGGGTGATAAGGGGTTAATAAGTGACAGGGGGGGTGTAGTGTAGTGTAGTGATTGGTGCTACTTACAGAGCTGCCTGTGTCCTCTGGTGGTCGATCCAAGCAAAAGGGACCACCAGAGGACCAGGTAGCAGGCATATCAGACGCTGTTAACAAAACAGCATCTGATATATCGTTCAGGGGTTAAAAAAATCGCATCTACAGCCTGCCAGCGAATGATCGCCGCTGGCAGGCTGTAGATCAGCTCGTTTAACTTCCGATCCTGTGAACGTGCGCTCCTGTGTGCGCGCGCTCACAGGAAATCTCGCATCTCGCGAGATGACGAGCTGATGCGTCAAGGAGAAACAAACCGACCGCCCGCAGGACGCATCCCTGCATTAGGCGGTCGGGAGGAGGTTAAAGGACAGACATGTGACCCAGTAAAAAAACAGTAATTGCAAAAATGAATTGACCTTAAAGAGGATCTGTTTCCTCTCCTGGCATGTCTGCTTTAGTACCTAATTGCATTCCCCTTTTAATAACAATTCTGGAGCATCTATTCTTATGACTCTCTTTATTGCCATTCCTTTACTATTCCCTTTATAATTTATAAGTGAAAGGCTAGAAACACAATAATAGTCCAGCTGGGTGTTTCCAGTTGGGGGGTGTATCCCTGCTGGCAGGACTGATTGCATAATATTAGATGTGCAGGGATACCACGTCAATTGGTAACAAAAGATGAAGTCCCCTTAAAAGATCAAGTCGCATTATGGGACTAAAATAAAAATAAAAAGCTTTATATATACAGTTGTGTTCCAAATAATAGCAGTGTGGGATTAAAAAACATAGAAACATAGAATGTGTCGGCAGATAAGAACCATTTGTCCCATCTAGTCTGCCCAATATACTGAATACTATAGATAGCCCCTGGCCCTATCTTATATGAAGGATGGCCTTATGCCTATCAAAACTCCTTCACTGTATTTGCAGCTACCACTTCTGCAGGAAGGCTATTCCATGCATCCACTACTCTCTCAGTAAAGTAATACTTCATGATATTACTTTTAAACCTTTGCCCCTCTAATTTAAAACTATGTCCTCTTGTAGCAGTTTTTCTTCTTTTAAATTTTCTTTCCTCTTTTACCTTGTTGATTCGCTTTATGTATTTAAAAGTTTCTATCATATCCCCTCTGTCTCGTCCAAGCTATACAGGTTAAAAAGGACCTTTCATCTGGCAAAACATTGTGAACTAAGTGTCACGATCTGTACAGCGGCGCCCAGGAATCTCACTTCACTTACTATTATCCCTGGGCGCCGCTCCGTTCTCCCGCTATGTCCTCCGGTATGTTCGGTCACTTGGTTATGGTAGGCGGAGATTGCCCTTGTTCTCCTGGGCGTCTCATTCTCCCATTCTGACCAATCGCAGTGCAGAGCTCACAGCCTGGGAGGTCTTTTTCTCCCAGGCTGTGAGCACTGCGCTACGATTGGCCAGCGCTACAGCATAGGAGAAGGAAACGCCCAGGAGAACAAGGGCAGTCTCCGCCTACTATAACCAAGTGACCGAACATACCGGAGGACATAGCGGGAGAACGGAGTGGCGCCCAGGGATAATAGTAAGTGCAGTGAGATTCCTGGGCGCCACTGTACAGATCATGACACTTAGTTCACAATGTTTTGCCAGGTGAAAGGTCCTCTTTAAGGTCCTTTGATCTTTCCTGGTAAGTTTTATCCTGCAATCCATGTACTAGTTTAGTAGCTCTTCTCTGAACTCTCTCCAAAGTATCAATATCCTTCTGGAGATATGGTCTCCAGTACTGCGCACAATACTCCAAATGAGTTCTCACTAGTGCTCTGTAGAGCGGTATGAGCACCTCCCTCTTTCTACTGGTAATGCCTCTCCCTATACACCCAAGCATTCTGCTAGCATTTCCTGCTGCTCTATGACATTGTCTGCCTCCCTTTAAGTCTTCTGAAATAATGACCCCTAAATCTCTTTTCCTCAGATACTGAGGTTTGGACTGTATCACTGATTTTATATTCTGCTCTTGGGTTTTTACGCCCCAGGTGCATTATCTTGCACTTATCAACATTCAATTTTAGTTGCCAGATTTCTGACCATTCCTCTAGTTTTCCTAAATCCTTTTCCATTTGGTGTATCCCTCCAGGAACATGAACCCTGTTACAAATCTTTGTGTCATCAGCAAAAAGACACACCTTACCATCGAGGCCTTCTGCAATTTCGCTGATAAAGATATTAAACAATATGGGTCCCAGAACAGATCCCTGAGGTACCTCACTGGTAACAAGACCATGGTCTGAATATACTCCATTGACTACGACCCTCTGTTGTCTGTCCCTCAGCCACTGCCTAATCCATTCAACAATATGGGATTCCAAGCCCAAAGACTGTAATTTATTGATAAGCCTTCTATGTGGGACAGTATCAACAGCCTTACTAAAGTCTAGATAAGTGATGTCTACTGCACCTCCGCCATCTATTATTTTAGTCACCCAATCAAAAAAATCTATGAGATTAGTTTGACATGATCTCCCTGAAGTAAACCCATGCTGATTTTCATCTTTTAATCCATGGGATTTTAGATGTTCCACAATCCTCTCCTTAAGTATGGTTTCCATTAATTTCCCCACTATTGATGTCAGGCTTACTGGCCTATAGTTGCCCGATTCCTCCCTACTACCTTTCTTGTGAATGGGCACAACAAAAAGTGAATAAAGCTCAAAATCCTTCTAATAGCTTCTATTTCCATACACACAAATGCATTGGGAACACTACACATTCTATTACAAATCAAAACATGAAGAAAAATATATCAAATTTGTGTTGTTCTTCTAAAAAAATTGAAAAAAAGTGAATATTAGACTGTTCAAAAAATAGCAGTATTTGTATTCTTCTTTACAAACTCAAACATTCACTATATAAACTGAAAAATGTTTAAAGATTTTGCTTTCCTTTTTTTTTTTTTCAACAGGTTAGGGACACTTTGAATCTTGCATGAACAGATACTATAGTTTAGCACTTGGTGTGAGGAATATGGATTAATATTTACTGTCAGCCATGTCCTCACACCCCCATTTGTTGACAGATAGCGGAGGTAGTGAACTCCACAGGAGGGCCCTGCTTCAAAGCCCCAGGCCTGATTGTCATCTGATGCACCTCTTGGCATGTTCAGTGTACATGCAAAATTTGTTTCCACCCCCCAGCCATCTGAGTGTCAGATGGCAAGAAAGAAAGCCCCCCAGGGGGTCCAGGCTTCAAGGAGAAGGTCACACCTCATCTCCACCAGTTTGGAGCCAACTGAATCCTGCAGGAAAACCCCAAGCAGGGGGTATCCACCCTTGCCCAGGATCAATGGGACCTCCCAGACATGTTGGCACCTCCCTTTCATAAAGAATTATGAACCGCCTGGCCATCGCAGGCGCAAACCGGATACATATTTTTGTCCCGGTGGGCACGAGATATGTTCCCATGGTCTTTGTTTAATGGGACGAGGTCAGGGTAGGGAGATATCCATATCTCCCCATACAAACCCCATAACGGTACCAGGTTTGGGCTCTACTTGTAGCCAGAACCCAGGCAGGTCCATTGGTCCCAGAACCATCTCCCTATGACCCTCTGGTCTGGAGCTATGAACCCTAAAGGGTTTTGTGGGTCATTTGCTGCCAGCCCAGAAGAGGGGGAGTGGACCCCTCCCTGAGGCCGGGAGGGGAGGGGCTGGCTACAGGTTAAAAGTCTGGTGCCAGCAAGTAGGCGGGTCTCTCTAAAGAGGGGTCACATCCTACAAATGTGTTTAGAGGGACCCAGGAAATAGCTGAGATCACAGCAAAGAACATCTCACAACTAAAATAAACTTTCATCTTACCCGGTAACTGACTTTTACACTGCTTAACCCTGTTGTAACCATATAACCTGTAATCTGTAACCTCAGACCACTGTATATATTGTCTGTGTATATTGTGTTATATCTAGTGTGCCCATACGGCGATTAAATCTATAATTTAATCTTGTGCTATCTTGTATCTCGATCACGAATCCCCACGTCCGTGTTTTGGCCTAGTTATAAGCTACCGCGGGTTGGTTTCAGACCCTATATAATCCCGTTATCGGACCGGGCTTATCTCAAACGAGAACTGGTGGCAGATACCCCGGCTGAGGAGTCGCTGTTTCACTGCGGCAGTGAAAAGGCTCTCTCAGCTTGTTGCCTCTCTGTCCCCGCGTGGACAGAAGGTGTGTGTAAGCTATACCAACCTGACCTTACGTGCTCCACTGGAGGGCGTAACTTCACATTTTTGGTAGACCCGTGACTATACCACGTCTCTTGAGTCATCACACTTGGTCTTGAAAATACAAGTCCCAGAAGGCTAGTGGCGTCACTAGAGGGGGCGAGGGGGGGCAATCGCCCCCCCCCTTATCTTGTTCTTTGCCCCCCCCGGGTGCCCCCCTGCTGATACCCCCAGGTGAATACTAATGAGCGCTTCCATTATGGAAGCGCTCATTAGTACCGAAGGACCAGGAAGCAGTAAACGCTCTGTACTTACCACTTCCTGGTCCTCGGCTGTCGGCTGTGCAGGGCTGCGCACAGTGTGTGGGCGCTCTGTGACCTCACGCTGTGCTCGCCAATTCAGAGCACAGTCGACTGAGGAGAAAGAAAATTGCAGGCGGCGTCCAGAAGCAGGAGAGGTAAGTGTTCTTTTATTTTATAAAAAATGTGGCTGCTGGGGGCATAATGGGGGGGCTAATCATGAGAGGCATAATGGGGGGCTAATCATGAGAGGCATAATGGGGGACTAATCATGAGAGGCATAATGGGGGGCTAATCATGAGAGGAATAATGGGGGGCTAATCATGAGGCATATGGGGGGCTAATCATGAGGCATATGGAGGGCTAATCATGAGGCATAATGGGGGCTAATTAGAGGCATAATGGAGGCTAATTAGAGGCATAATGGGGGCTAATTAGAGGCATAATGGGGGCTAATTAGGCATATAGGAGCTAATTAGGCGTATGGGGGCTAATTAGGCATAATGGCTTATAATGGGGGCTAATGAGGCATATGGGGGCTAATGAGGCATATGGGGGCTAATAAGAGGCATAATGTGGGCTAATAAGAGACATAATGGCTTATAATGGGGGCTAATGAGGCATAAGGGCTGATATGGGGGCTAATGAGGCATAAGGGCTGATATGGGGGCTAATGAGGCAAAAGGGCTGATATGGGGGCTAATGAGGCATGGGGGCTGATATGGGGGCTAATGAGGCATGGGGGCTAATGAGAGGCATGGGGCTGATATGGGGTGATAAGAGGCATAATGGGGGCTAATAAGAGGAATAATGGGGGCTAATGAGGCATAAGGGCTGATATGGGGGCTAATGAAAGGCATGGGGGCTGATATGGGAGTGATGAGAGGCATAATGAGGGCTAATGAGAGGCATAATAAGTGTCATCCACAGATGCCCCCATAACAGTGTGTCTTCCACAGATCCACCCCAACAGTACGCCTGCGCACTGACGAGAGACAGAAAGGGGAAAGAATCCGCAGAAGCAAGCAGAGGACGGCACAGCAGACTGAATAGCTTCTTTTGTAAGTAAATTGTTTTATTATAAATGTATCCCTGCATAGCGCAATTCTCTCGTATTTTGTAATCTTATTTATATATACTTATTTTGTTTTTGCCCCCCCATTTTTGACTGTGGTATATTTTTGCCCCCTCTATATATTGTTCCTAGAGTCGCCACTGCAGAAGGCCCAGCATCTCATAGGTATATGTTTGGTTACTGTGGCTTTCAAAGGACAAGTCTGTCTCTTTGGCAGATGTTAGGGGTATATCCATCACTAGTCAACTGGGAGATTGTTGCTAAGTAGGGATGAGCGAACCCGAACTGTATAGTAAAAGTCCGGGTTCGGGTTCGGTGTTCGGCGCTTTCTTGGCGCTTTTTGAAAGGCTGCAAAGCAGCCAATCAACAAGCGTCATACTACTTGCCCCAAGAGGCCATCACAGCCTTGCCTACTATTGGCATGGCTGTGATTGGCCAGTGCAGCATGTGACCCAGCCTCTATATAAACTTGGGTCACGTAGCGCTGCAAGTCACTCTGCTGATTCAAGCATAGGGAGAGGTTGCTGCTGCGACGTTAGGGCGAGATTAGGCAGATTAACTCCTCCAAAAGACTTCATTCTGTGATCTATCTCCAGCTGTGGATCATTGAAGTGCTAATATCGACTTGCTCACTTTTTTTAGGCTGCCCAGAGCGTTTTTATATCACTTTTTTCTGGGGTGATCGGCGGCCATTTTGTGGCTTGTGGTGCGCCAGCACAAGCTACCACCAAGTGCTTTTAACCATCAATAGTGTGGTTATTTTTTGCTATATCCTACATCAGCTGCAGGCTGAGCCTGTGTCACCGAAGTGCATTTAACCATCAACAGTCTGGTTATTTTTTGGCCATATACTACATCAGGTGCAGGCTGAGCCTGTGTCACCCAAGTGCATTTAACCATCAACAGTGTGGTTATTTTTTGGCCATATACTACATCAGGTGCAGGCTGAGCCTGTGTCACCAAAGTGCATTTAACCATCAACAGTGTGGTTAATTTTTGCCAATATACTACATCAGGTGCAGGCTGAGCCTGTGTCACCCAAGTGCATTTAACCATCAATAGTGTGGTTATTTTTTGGCCATATACTACATCAGGGGCAAGTTGAGCCTGTCACCCAGCTCCTAAAAAATAGACCTGACATTTCTATTCAACCAAATCTGTACTGTTTTAGCTGGTCAAGTTATTTGTATGACCGTAAAAGCACAGTTTTTGTTCTGGGTTGAAAAACTATTCCCAAATTTGCCATTCTCAAAATAAGTAGTTTATGCTATATATATCAGGCCTACTTGAAATCTATTCCAAAAAGGATATCTTAGATTCAAGGTGCTGATAGTGTCATTCAGAAAAACTTAACACACACGCTACCGTGCAGATACAAGTCTAATTCTGTGATTAAACGTATACCTGTCACACAGCGCAAAAAAAAATAGGCCTCACATTTCTATTCAACCAAATCTGTACTGTTTTAGCTGGTCAAGTTATTTGTAGTGACCGTAAAAGCACAGTTTTTGTTCTGGGTTGAAAAACTATTCCAAAATTAGCAATTCTCAAAATAAGTAGTTTATGCTATATATATATATATATCAGGCCTACTTGAAATCTATCCCAAAAAGGATATCTTAGATTCAAGGTGCTGATAGTGTCATTCAGAAAAACTTAACACACACGCTACCGTGCAGATACAAGTCTAATTCTGTGATTAAACGTATACCTGTCACACAGCGCAAAAAAAATAGGCCTCACATTTCTATTAAACCAAATCTGTACTGTTTTAGCTGGTCAAATTATTTGTAGTGACCGTAAAAGCACAGTTTTTGTTCTGGGTTGAAAAACTATTCCAAAATTAGCAATTCTCAAAATAAGTAGTTTATGCTATATACAGTTACTTTTTCTTGCATGTGAACCCTTTGGAATGATATGGATTTCTGCACAAATTGGTCATAAAATGTGATCTGATCTTCATCTAAGTCACAACAATAGACAATCACAGTCTGCTTAAACTAATAACACACAAAGAATTAAATGTTACCATGTTTTTATTGAACACACCATGTAAACATTCACAGTGCAGATGGAAAAAGTATGTGAACCCCTAGACTAATGACATTTCCAAGAGCTAATTGGAGTGAGGTGTCAGCCAACTGGAGTCCAATCAATGAGATGAGATTGGAGGTGTTGGTTACAGCTGCCCTGCCCTATAAAAAACACATACCAGTTCTGGGTTTGCTTTTCACAAGAAGCATTGCCTGATGTGAATGATGCCTCGCACAAAAGAGCTCTCAAAAGACCTACGATTAAGAATTGTTGACTTGCATAAATCTGGAAAGGGTTATAAAAGTATCTCCAAAAGCCTTGCTGTTCATCAGTCCATGATAAGACAAATTGTCTATAAATGGAGAATGTTCAGCACTGATGCTACTCTCCCTAGGAGTGGCCATCCTGTAAAGATGACTGCAAGAGCACAGTGCAGACTGCTCAATGAGGTGAAGAAGAATCCTAGAGTGTCAGCTAAAGACTTACAAAAGTCTCTGGCATAAGCTAACATCCCTGTTAGCGAATCTACGATACGTAAAACACTAAACAAGAATGGATTTTATAGGAGGATACCACAGAGGAAGCCACTGCTGTCCAAAAAAAACATTGCTGCAAGTTTACAGTTTGCACAAGAGCACCTGGATGTTCCACAGCAGTACTGGCAAAATATTCTGTGGCCATATGAAACCAAAGTTGAGTTGTTTGGAAGAAACACACAACACTGTGTGGAGAAAAAGAGGCACAGCACACCAACATCAAAACCTCATCCCAACTGTGAAGTATGGTGGTGGGGGTATCATGGTTTGGGGCTGCTTTGCTGCGTCAGGGCCTGGACGGATTGCTATAATCGAAGGAAAAATGAATTCCCAAGTTTATCAAGACATTTTGCAGAAGAAGTTAACGACATCTGTCCACCAGCTGAAGCTCAACAGAAGATGGGTGTTGCAACAGGACAACAACCCAAAGCATAGAAGTAAATCAACAACAGAATGGCTTAAAAAGAAGAAAATACGCCTTCTGGAGTGGCCCAGTCAGAGTCCTGACCTCAACCCGATTGAGATGCTGTGGCATGACCTTAAGAAAGCGATTCACACCAGACATCCCAAGAATATTGCTGAACTGAAACAGTTCTGTAAAGAGGAATGGTCAAGAATTACTCCTGACAGTTGTGCACGTCTGATCTGCATCTACAGGAAACGTTTGGTTGAAGTTATTGCTGCCAAAGGAGGTTCAACCAGTTATTAAATCCAAGGGTTCACATACTTTTTCCACTGGCACTGTGAATGTTTACATGGTGTGTTCAATAAAAATATGGTAACATTTAATTCTTTGTGTGTTATTAGTTTAAGCAGACTGTGATTGTCTATTGTTGTGACTTAGATGAAGATCAGTTCACATTTTATGACCAATTTGTGCAGAAATCCATATCATTCCAAAGGGTTCACATACTTTTTCTTGCAACTGTATATCAGGCCTACTTGAAATCTATCCCAAAAAGGATATCTTAGATTCAAGGTGCTGATAGTGTCATTCAGAAAAACTTAACACACACTCTACCGTGCAGATACAAGTCTAATTCTGTGATTAAACGTATACCTGTCACACAGCGCAAAAAAAAAATAGGCCTCACATTTCTATTCAACCAAATCTGTACTGTTTTAGCTGGTCAAATTATTTGTAGTGACCGTAAAAGCACAGTTTTTGTTCTGGGTTGAAAAACTATTCCAAAATTAGCAATTCTCAAAATAAGTAGTTTATGCTCTATATTTTAGGCCTACTTGAAATCTATCCCAAAAAGGATATCTTAGATTCAAGGTGCTGATAGTTTTATTCAGAAAAACTTAACACACACGCTACCGTGCAGATACAAGTCTAATTCTGTGATTAAACGTATACCTGTCACACAGCGCAAAAAAAAAACAGGCCTCACATTGTGCTTTGTAGTGACCGTAAAAGCACAGTTTTTGTTCTGGGTTGAAAAACTATTCCCAAATTTGCCATTCTCAAAACTGTGGTGAACGGGAACAATGAGGAAAACATCTAATAAGGGACGCGGACGCGAACGTGGACATGGTCGTGGTGGTGTTAGTGGACCCTCTGGTGCTGGGAGAGGACGTGGCCGTTCTGCCACAGCCACACGTCCTAGTGAACCAACTACCTCAGGTCCCAGTAGCCAGCAGAATTTACAGCGATATTTGGTGGGGCCCAATGCCGTTCTAAGGATGGTAAGGCCTGAGCAGGTACAGGCATTAGTCAATTGGGTGGCCGACAGTGGATCCAGCACGTTCGTTCACATTATCTCCCACCCAGTCTTCTGCAGAAAGCGCACAGATGGCGCATGAAAACCAAGCCCATCGGTCTGTCACATCACCCCATGCATATCAGGGAAACTGTCTGAGCCTCAAGTTATGCAGCAGTCTCTTATGCTGTTTGAAGACTCTGCTGCCAGGGTTTCCCAAGGGCATCCACCTAGCCCTTCCCCAGGGGTGGAAGAGATAGAATGCACTAACGCACAACCACTTATGTTTCCTTATGATGAGGACATGGGAATACCACCTCAGCACGTCTCTGATGATGACGAAACACAGGTGCCAACTGCTGCGTCTTTCTGCAGTGTGCAGACTGAACAGGAGGTCAGGGATCAAGACTGGGTGGAAGACGATGCAGGGGACGATGAGGTCCTAGACCCCACATGGAATGAAGGTCGTGCCACTGACTTTTACAGTTCGGAGGAAGAGGCAGTGGTGAGACCGAGCCAACAGCGTAGCAAAAAAGGGAGCAGTGGGCAAAATCAGAACACCCGCCGCCAAGAGACTTCGCCTGCTACTGACCGCCGCCATCTGGGACCGAGCACCCCAAAGGCAGCTTTAAGGAGTTCCCTGGCATGGCACTTCTTCAAACAATGTGCTGACGACAAGACCCGAGTGGTTTGCACGCTGTGCCATCAGAGCCTGAAGCGAGGCATTAACGTTCTGAACCTTAGCACAACCTGCATGACCAGGCACCTGCATGCAAAGCGTGAACTGCAGTGGAGTAAACACCTTAAAAACAAGGAAGTCACTCAGGCTCCCCCTGCTACCTCTTCTGCTGCCGCCGCCTCGGCCTCTTCTGCTGCTGCTGCCGCCGCCTCGGCCTCTTCCTCCGCCTCTGAAGGAACGTTGGCACCTGCCGCCCAGCAAACATGGGATGTACCACCAACACCACCACCTGCGTCACCAAGCATCTCAACCATGTCACACGGCAGCATTCAGCTCTCCATCTCACAAACATTTGAGAGAAAGCGTAAATTCCCACCTAGCCACCCTCGATCCCTGGCCCCGAATGCCAGCATTTCTAAACTACTGGCCTATGAAATGCTGTCATTTAGGCTGGTGGACACAGACTTCAAACAGCTCATGTCGCTTGCTGTCCCACAGTATGTTGTTCCCAGCCGTCACTACTTCTCCAAGAGAGCCGTGCCTTCCGTGCACAAACAAGTGTCCGATAAAATCAAGTGTGCACTGCGCAACGCCATCTGTGGCAAGGTCCACCTAACCACAGATACGTGGACCAGTAAGCACGGCCAGGGACGCTATATCTCCCTAACTGCACACTGGGTAAATGTAGTGGCGGCTGGGCCCCAGGCGGAGAGCTGTTTGGCGCACGTCCTTCCGCTGCCAAGGATCGCAGGGCAACATTCTTTGCCTCCTGTCTCCTCCTCCTCCTACTCAGCTTCCTCCTCCTCTTATTCCACCTGCTCATCCAGTCAGCCACACACCTTCACCACCAACTTCAGCACAGCCCGGGATAAACGTCAGCAGGTCGTTCTGAAACTCATATGTTTGGGGGACAGGCCCCACACCGCACAGGAGTTGTGGGGGGGTATAGAACAACAGACCGATGAGTGGTTGCTGCCGGTGAGCCTCAAGCCCGGCCTGGTGGTGTGCGATAATGGGCGAAATCTCGTTGCAGCTCTGGGACTAGCCGGTTTGACGCACATCCTTTGCCTGGCGCATGTGCTGAATTTGGTGGTGCAGAAGTTCATTCGCAACTACCCCGACATGTCAGAGCTGCTGCATAAAGTGCGGGCCGTCTGTTCGCGCTTCCGGCGTTCACACCCTGCCGCTGCTCGCCTGTCTGCGCTACAGCGTAACTTCGGCCTTCAGGCTCACCGCCTCATATGCGACGTGCCCACCAGGTGGAACTCCACCTTGCACATGCTGGACAGACTGTGCGAGCAGCAGCAGGCCATAGTGGAGTTTCAGCTGCAGCACGCACGGGTCAGTCGCACTGCAGATCAGACCCACTTCACCACCAATGACTGGGCCTCCATGCGAGACCTGTGTGCCCTGTTGCGCTGTTTCGAGTACTCCACCAACATGGCCAGTGGCGATGACGCCGTTATCAGCGTTACAATACCACTTCTATGTCTCCTTGAGAAAACACTTAGGGCGATGATGGAAGAGGAGGTGGCCCAGGAGGAAGAGGAGGAAGAGGGGTCATTTTTAGCACTTTCAGGCCAGTCTCTTCGAAGTGACTCAGAGGGAGGTTTTTTGCAACACCAGAGGCCAGGTACAAATGTGGCCAGACAGGGCCCACTACTGGAGGACGAGGAGGACGAGGATGAGGAGGAGGTGGAGGAGGATGAGGATGAAGCATGTTCACAGCGGGGTGGCACCCAAAGCAGCTCGGGCCCATCACTGGTGCGGGGCTGGGGGAAACACAGGACGATGACGATACGCCTCCCACAGAGGACAGCTTGTCCTTACCTCTGGGCAGCCTGGCACACATGAGCGACTACATGCTGCAGTGCCTGCGCAACGACAGCAGAGTTGCCCACATTTTAACGTGTGCGGACTACTGGGTTGCCACCCTGCTGGATCCCCGGTACAAAGACAATGTGCCCACCTTACTTCCTACACTGGAGCGTGATAGGAAGATGCGCGAGTACAAGCGCACGTTGGTAGACGCGCTACTGAGAGCATTCCCAAATGTCACAGGGGAACCAGTGGAAGCCCAAGGCGAAGGCAGAGGAGGAGCAAGAGGTCGCCAACGCAGCTGTGTCACGGCCAGCTCCTCTGAGGGCAGGGTTAGCATGGCAGAGATGTGGAAAAGTTTTGTCACCACGCCACAGCTAACTGCACCACCACCTGATACGGAACGTGTTAGCAGGAGGCAACATTTCACTAACATGGTGGAAAAGTACCTGTGCACACCCCTCCACGTACTGACTGATGGTTCGGCCCCATTCAACTTCTGGGTCTCCAAATTGTCCACGTGGCCAGAGCTAGCCTTTTATGCCTTGGAGGTGCTGGCCTGCCCGGCGGCCAGCGTTTTGTCTGAACGTGTATTCAGCAAGGCAGGGGGCGTCATTACAGACAAACGCAGCCGCCTGTCTACAGCCAATGTGGAAAAGCTGACATTCATAAAAATGAACCAGGCATGGATCCCACAGGACCTGTCCATCCCTTGTGCAGATTAGATATTAACTACCTCTCCTTAACAATATATTATTCTACTCCAGGGCATTTCCTCATTCAATCCTATTTTTATTTTCATTTTACCATTATATTGCGGGGCAACCCAAAGTTGAATGAACCTCTCCTCTGTCTGGGTGCCTGGGCCTAAATGTGTGACAGTGGCCTGTTCCAGTGGTGGGTGACGTGAAGCCTGATTCTCTGCTATGACATGAAGACTGATTCTGTGCTGACATAAGGCCAGATTCTCTGTTACGGGACCTCTCTCCTCTGTCTGGGTGCCGGGGCCTAAATATGTGACAGTGGCCTGTTCCAGTGGTGGGTGACCTGAAGCCTGATTCTCTGCTATGACATGAAGACTGATTCTGCGCTGACATAAGGCCAGATTCTCTGTTACGGGACCTCTCTCCTCTGCCTGGGTGCCGGGGCCTAAATATGTGACAGTGGCCTGTTCCAGTGGTGGGTGACGTGAAGCCTGATTCTCTGCTATGACATGAAGACAGATTCTGTGCTGACATAAGGCCAGATTCTCTGTTACGGGACCTCTCTCCTCTGTCTGGGTGCCGGGGCCTAAATATGTGACAGTGGCCTGTTCCAGTGGTGGGTGACGTGAAGCCTGATTCTCTGCTATGACATGAAGACAGATTCTGTGCTGACATAAGGCCAGATTCTCTGTTACGGGACCTCTCTCCTCTGTCTGGGTGCCGGGGCCTAAATATGTGACAGTGGCCTGTTCCAGTGGTGGGTGACGTGAAGCCTGATTCTCTGCTATGACATGAAGACAGATTCTGTGCTGACATAAGGCCAGATTCTCTGTTACGGGACCTCTCTCCTCTGTCTGGGTGCCGGGGCCTAAATATGTGACAGTGGCCTGTTCCAGTGGTAGGTGACGTGAAGCCTGATTCTCTACTATGACATGAAGACTGATTCTGCGCTGACATAAGGCCAGATTCTCTGTTACGGGACCTCTCTCCTCTGTCTGGGTGCCTGGGCCTAAATATGTGACAGTGGCCTGTTCCAGTGGTGGGTGACGTGAAGCCTGATTCTCTGCTATGACATGAAGACAGATTCTGTGCTGACATAAGGCCAGATTCTCTGTTACGGGACCTCTCTCCTCTGCCTGGGTGCCTGGGCCTAAATATGTGACAGTGGCCTGTTCCAGTGGTGGGTGACGTGAAGCCTGATTCTCTGCTATGACATGAAGAGTGATTCTGCGCTGACATAAGGCCAGATTCTCTGTTACGGGACCTCTCTCCTCTGCCTGGGTGCCGGGGCCTAAATGTGTGACAGTGGCCTGTTCCAGTGGTGGGTGACGTGAAGCCTGATTCTCTGCTATGACATGAAGACAGATTCTGTGCTGACATAAGGGCAGATTCTCTGTTACGGGACCTCTCTCCTCTGTCTGGGTGCCGGGGCCTAAATATGTGACAGTGGCCTGTTCCAGTGGTGGGTGACGTGAAGCCTGATTCTCTGCTATGACATGAAGACAGATTCTGTGCTGACATAAGGCCAGATTCTCTGTTACGGGACCTCTCTCCTCTGTCTGGGTGCCGGGGCCTAAATATGTGACAGTGGCCTGTTCCAGTGGTGGGTGACGTGAAGCCTGATTCTCTGCTATGACATGAAGACAGATTCTGTGCTGACATAAGGCCAGATTCTCTGTTACGGGACCTCTCTCCTCTGCCTGGGTGCCTGGGCCTAAATATGTGACAGTGGCCTGTTCCAGTGGTGTGTGACGTGAAGTCTGATTCTCTGCTATGACATGAAGACAGATTCTGTGCTGACATAAGGTCAGATTCTCTGTTACGGGACCTCTCTCCTCTATCTGAGTGCCGGGGCCTAAATATGTGACAGTGGCCTGTTCCAGTGGTGGGTAACGTGAAGCCTGATTCTCTGCTATGACATGAAGACAGATTCTGCACTGACATGAAGCCAGATTCTCTGCTATGGCATGAAGAGACTGATTCTCTGCTGACATGAAGCCAGATTCTTTGCTATGGCATGAAGAGACTGATTCTCTGCTGACGTGAAGCCAGATTCTCTGCTATGGGACCTCTGTCCAATTTATATTGGTTAATTTTTATTTTTTTTATTTTTATTTTTATTCATTTCCCTATTCACATTTGTTTGCAAGGGATTTACCTACATGTTGCTGCCTTTTGCAGCCCTCTAGCTCTTTCCTGGGCTGTTTTACAGCCTTTTTAGTGCCCAAAAGTTCGGGTCCCCATTGACTTCAATGGGGTTCGGGACGAAGTTCGGGTCGGGTTCGGATCCCGAACCCGAACATTTCCGGGAAGTTCGGCCGAACTTCTCGAACCCGAATATCCAGGTGTTCGCTCAACTCTATTGCTAAGTAAAGTGGTAATAGTCAATTGCAAATGTAGGCTGAAGAACTGCAGTGAGAATTCTCACCCAATCTGAAAGTTAGAAAACAGATCTATGATTATGTATCTAATTTAGGGTTTTCGGAGAGTTGTTAGCCAGCATCTGTTACTTGGGAAAGAGATCATAGCTAAGAAACAAGTAGAAAGTACCAAAAAACTAAACATAGAAAGAATTTAAACAGCAAACTATATACAATCAAACAATGAAAAATCATATTTAACTACTACAAGATAACCCCTACTTATTCTAATTTAAGCCAGGGGTCAGCAACCTTCATCACTCCAGCTGTTGTGAAACTACAATTCCCAGCATGCTCTACTCATTTCTATGGGAGTTCTGACAAGAGCAGAGCAAGTGTGCACGCTAGTGGCTGTAGCCTCCCCTCAGCTGGAGTGCCAGAGGTCGCTGACTCCTGATTCAGACTATAGTTCTTAAAATAATATAATGTACCAATAATTCTGTGAAAAGTGTTAAGGAAGGATGTGAAATGTTTCAGGATCTAATCTGTGACATAAGCTTTTGTAAAGGGCATCTGACAGCAGACCCGCACCCATGACACTGGCCGACCTGCTACATGTGCGCCCGGCAGCCGAAGGCATCCGTGCCGGTTCCATGCTCACACGTGCCCACACCGCCGAGAAAAATGAAGGTTCAATATATGCAAATGAGCCTCCAGGAGCAACGGGGGCGTCTGCTAGGGTGGCCAGACATCCGGTTTTAAGCAGGACAGTCCGGTTTTCTGGCTCCCTGTCCTCCGTCCGGTGCAAGGCCTGGACGGACACAGGGATGTCCACCCTTTTTTTGCTTTCCTTTGAATCACTTAACTAATATTTAGTTGTATAACCACTGTTTCTGAGAACTGCTGTACATCTGTGTTGCATGGAGTCAACCAACTTCTGGCACCTGTGAACAGGTATTCCAGCCCAGGATGAT
>NC_053390.1:167003256-167105130 GCF_905171765.1 Bufo bufo | reverse complement strand
TCGGAATGACTGGCCGGAAACCCTACGAAATAATCCCTCTTCCTCCTCCTCCTGCTGTGCCACATCCTCTTCCATCATCGCCAGGAGCGTTTTTTCAAAGAAGCATAGAAGTGGGATAGTAACGCTGAGAACGGCGTTATCGGCACTGGCCATGTTGGTGGAGTACTCGAAACAGCACAACAAGGAACACAGGTCTCGCATGGAGGCCCAGTCATTGGAGGTGAAGTGGTGCTGTTCCGCCGAGCGACTCACCCGTGCGTGCTGCAGCTGAAACTCCACTATCGCCTGCTGCTGCTCGCACAGTCTGGCCAGCATGTGCAAGGTGGAGTTCCACCTTGTGGGCACGTTGCATATGAGGCGGTGAGCGGGAAGGCAGAAGTTACGCTGCAGCACTGACAGGCGAGCAACAGCAGGGTGAGAATGCCGAAAGCGCGCACAAATGGCCCGCAATTTATGCAGCAGCTCTTACATGTCGGGGTAATTTTAAAGGAATCTCTGCACCACCAAATTCAGCACATGCACCAGGCAAGGGATGTGCGTCAAACCGGCTAGTCCCAGAGCTTCTACGAGATTTCGCCCATTATCGCACACCACCAGGCCGGGCTTGAGGCTGACTGGCACAAACCACTCATCGGTCTGTTGTAGGGATGAGCGAACCCGAACTGTATAGTTCAGGTTCGTACCGAATTCTGGGGTGTTCGTGACACGGACCCGAACCCGAACATTTTCGTAAAAGTCCGGGTTCGGTGTTCGGCGCTTTCTTGGCGCTTTTTGAAAGGCTGCAAAGCAGCCAATCAACAAGCATCATACTACTTGCCCCAAGAGGACATCACAGCCATGCCTACTATTGGCATGGATGTGATTGGCCATTGCAGCATGTGATCCAGCCTCTATTTAAGCTGGAGTCACGTAGCGCCGCACGTCACTCTGCTCTGATCAGTGTAGGAATAGGATGCAGCTGCTGCTGTTAGGGCCAGATTAGGCAGGGATTTACTTACTGAAGTGATCGATGTACAGCTGTGTATCATTCAACCTCTGCTATTCAATTGCTCATTGTTTTAAGGCTGCCCAGAGCGTTTTTCAGACACTTTTTTCTGGGGTGATCGGCGGCCATTTTGTGTCTTGTGGTGCGCCAGCACAAGCTGCCACCAAGTACATTTAACCATCAATAGTGTGTTGTTTTTTTTTGCTATATCCTACATCAGGGGCTTCGCTGTGCTTGCTATTTTTTGAGGGGTGAAATACAATTGCCAAAATAGCAGTGCCCTAAATCTGGTGTTTCAGCTGTGGCTAACCAATTGCAATACTGTCTGCTGTCTGGCAAAGGATATATTTTTTTCTGGGTTGAAATACAATTCCCAACTTAGCAATTCCCTAAATCAGTGGTTTCTGCTGTATCAGGCCAAGTTTAAATCTATCCATAAAAGGGTATATTAGATTGAAGGTGCGGATAGGGTCATTCTCAATAACTTCAAACGCTACCGTGTATCTCCAAATCTAATTCTGTCCGTAAACGTATACCTGTCATCCACCGCCTAAATACTAGGCCTACAATTTATATTCAGCTAAATCTGTGGTTACTGCTGTGCCTGGCAAAGTTATTTTGTGTCCGCCAAAGCACGGTTTTTGTTCTGGGTTGAAATACAATTCCCAACTTAGCAATTCCCCAAATCAGTGGTTTCTGCTATATCAGGCCAAGTTTAAATCTATCCATAAAAGGGTATATTAGATTGAAGGTGCGGATAGGGTCATTCTCAATAACTTCAAACGCTACCGTGCATCTCCAATTCTAATTCTGTCTGTAAACGTATACCTGTCATCCACCGCCTAAATACTAGGCCTACAATTTATAATCAGCTAAATCTGTGGTTACTGCTGTGCCTGTATTAGTGTAATACGGTACCTAAGTAGATAGCAAGATAGTGTTAGGTGCCTTTAAAAAAAGGCCTGAATTTGAATTCAATACATTGGGCCAAATAATTTTTTTTCTTATTGTGGTGAACGGTAACAATGAGGAAAACATCTAGTAAGGGACGCGGACATGGTCGTGGTGGTGTTAGTGGACCCTCTGGTGCTGGGAGAGGACGTGGCCGTTCTGCCACAGCCACACGTCCTAGTGTACCAACTACCTCAGGTCCCAGTAGACGCCAGAATTTACAGCGATATTTGGTGGGGCCCAATGCCGTTCTAAGGATGGTAAGGCCTGAGCAGGTACAGGCATTAGTCAATTGGGTGGCCGACAGTGGATCCAGCACGTTCACATTATCTCCCACCCAGTCTTCTGCAGAAAGTGCACAGATGGCGCCTGAAAACCAAGCCCATCAGTCTGTCACATCACCCCCATGCATATCAGGGAAACTGTCTGAGCCTCAACTTATGCAGCAGTCTCTTATGCTGTTTGAAGACTCTGCTGGCAGGGTTTCCCAAGGGCATCCACCTAGCCCTTCCCCAGCGGTGGAAGACATAGAATGCACTGACGCACAACCACTTATGTTTCCTGATGATGAGGACATCGGAATACCACCTCAGCACGTCTCTGATGATGAAACACAGGTGCCAACTGCTGCGTCTTTCTGCAGTGTGCAGACTGAACAGGAGGTCAGGAAGGAAGACTGGGTGGAAGACGATGCAGGTGTCGATGAGGTCCTAGACCTCACATGGAATGAAGGTCGTACCACTGACTTTCAGAGTTCGGAGGAAGAGGCAGTGGTGAGATCGAGCCAACAGCGTAGCAAAAGAGGGAGCAGTGGGCAAAAGCAGAACACCCGCCGCCAAGAGAGTCCGCCTGCTACTGGCCACCGCCATCTGGGACCGAGCACCCCAAAGGCAGCTTCAAGGAGTTCACTGGCGTGGCAGTTCTTCAAACAATGTGCTGACGACAAGACCCGAGTGGTTTGCACGCTGTGCCATCAGAGCCTGAAGCGAGGCATTAACATTCTGAACCTTAGCACAACCTGCATGACCAGGCACCTGCATGCAAAGCATGAACTGCAGTGGAGTAAACACCTTAAAAACAAGGAACTCACTCAGGCTCCCCCTGCTACCTCTTCTGCTGCTGCCTCTGCCTCTTCCTCCGCCTCTGGAGGAACGTTGGCACCTGCGACCCAGCAAACAGAGGATGTAGCACCAACACCACCACCTCCGTCACCAAGCATCTCAACCATGTCACACGGCAGCGTTCAGCTCTCCATCTCACAAACATTTGAGAGAAAGCGTAAATTCCCACCTAGCCACCCTCGATTCCTGGCCCTGAATGCCAGCATTTCTAAACTACTGGCCTATGAAATGCTGTCATTCAGGCTGGTGGACACAGACAGCTTCAAACAGCTCATGTCGCATGCTGTCCCACAGTATGTTGTTCCCAGCCGCCACTACTTCTCCAACAGAGCCGTGCCTTCTCTGCACAACCAAGTATCCGATAAAATCAAGTGTGCACTGCGGAACGCCATCTGTGGCAAGGTCCACCTAACCACAGATACGTGGAACAGTAAGCACAGCCAGGGACGCTATATCTCCCTAACTGCACACTGGGTAAATGTAGTGGCGGCTGGACCCCAGGTGGAGAGCTCTTTGGAGCACGTCCTTCCGCCGCCAAGGATCGCAGGGCAACATTCTTTGCCTCCTCCTCCTACTCGGCTTCCTCCTCCTCTTCTTCCACCTGCTCATCCAGTCAGCCACACACCTTCACCACCAACTTCAGCACAGCCCGGGGTAAACGTCAGCAGGCCATTCTGAAACTCATATGTTTGGGGGACAGGCCCTACACCAGGCAGGAGTTGTGGCGGGGTATTGAACAACAGACCGACGAGTGGTTGCTGCCGGTGAGCCTCAAGCCCGGCCTGGTGGTGTGCGATAATGGGCGAAATCTCGTCGCAGCTCTGGGACTAGCCGGTTTGACACACATCCCTTGCCTGGCGCATGTGCTGAATTTGGTGGTGCAGAAGTTCATTCACAACTACCCCGACATGTCAGAGCTGCTGCATAAAGTGCGTCTGTGCGCGCTTCCGGCGTTCACATCCTGCTGCTGCTCGCCTGTCTGCGCTACAGCGTAACTTCGGCCTTCCCGCTCATCGCCTCATATGCGACGTGCCCACCAGGTGGAACTCCACCTTGCACATGCTGGACAGACTGTGCGAGCAGCAGCAGGCCATAGTGGAGTTTCAGCTGCAGCACACACGGGTCAGTCGCACTGCGGAACAGCACCACTTCACCACCAATGACTGGGCCTCCATGCGAGACCTGTGTTCCCTGTTGCGCTGTTTAGAGTACTCCACCAACATGGCCAGTGGCGATGACGCCGTTATCAGCGTTACAATACCACTTCTATGTCTCCTTGAGAAAACACTTAGGGTGATGATGGAAGAGGAGGTGGCCCAGGAGGAGGAGGAGGAGGAGGAGGAAGAGGGGTCATTTTTAGCACTTTCAGGCCAGACTCTTCGAAGTGACTCAGAGGGAGGTTTTTTGCAACAGCAGAGGCCAGGTACAAATGTGGCCAGACAGACAGGGCCCACTACTGGAGGACGAGGATTAGGAGGAGGTGGAGGAGGATGAGGATGAAGCATGTTCACAGCGGGGTGGCACCCAACGCAGCTCGGGCCCATCACTGGTGCGTGGCTGGGGGGTAACGCAGGACGATGACGATACGCCTCCCACAGAGGACAGCTTGTCCTTACCTCTGGGCAGGCTGGCACACATGAGCGACTACATGCTGCAGTGCCTGCGCAACGACAGCAGAGTTGCCCACATTTTAACGTGTGCGGACTACTGGGTTGCCACCCTGCTGGATCCCCGTTACAAAGACAATGTGCCCACCTTACTTCCTGCACTGGAGCATGATCGGAAGATGTGCGAGTACAAGCGCACGTTGGTAGACGCGCTACTGAGAGCATTCCCAAATGTCACAGGGGAACAAGTGGAAGCCCAAGGCGAAGGCAGAGGAGGAGCAAGAGGTCGCCAACGCAGCTGTGTCACGGCCAGCTCCTCTGAGGGCAGGGTTAGCATGGCAGAGATGTGGAAAAGTTTTGTCAACACGCCACAGCTAACTGCACCACCACCTGATACGGAACGTGTTAGCAGGAGGCAACATTTCACTAACATGGTCGAACAGTACCTGTGCACACCCCTCCACGTACTGACTGATGGTTCGGCCCCATTCAACTTCTGGGTCTCCAAATTGTCCACGTGGCCAGAGCTAGCCTTTTATGCCTTGGAGGTGCTGGCCTGCCCGGCGGCCAGCGTTTTGTCTGAACGTGTATACAGCATGGTAGGGGGCGTCATTATAGACAAACGCAGCCGCCTGTCTACAGCCAATGTGGACAAGCTGACGTTCATAAAAATGAACCAGGCATGGATCCCACAGGACCTGTCCATCCCTTGTGCAGATTAGACATTTATAACTACCTCCCCTTAACCATATATTATTGTACTCCAGGGCACTTCCTCATTCAATCCTCTTTTTATTTTCATTTTACCATTATATTGCGGGGCAACCCAGAGTTGAATGAACCTCTCCTCTGTCTGGGTGCCGGGGCCTAAAAATATCTGACAATGGCCTGTTCCAGTGGTGGGTGACATGAAGCCTGATTCTCTGCTATGACATGAAGCCTGATTCTCTGCTATGGGACCTCTCTCCTCTGTCTGGGTGCCGGGGCCTAAAAATATCTGACAGTGGCCTGTTCCAGTGTTGGGTGACATGAAGCCTGATTCTCTGCTATGACATGAAGCCTGATTCTCTGCTATGGGACCTCTCTCCTCTGTCTGGGTGCCGGGGCCTAAAAATATCTGACAATGGCCTGTTCCAGTGGTGGGTGACATGAAGCCTGATTCTCTGCTATGGGACCTCTCTCCTCTGTCTGGGTGCCGGGGCCTAAAAATATCTGACAATGGCCTGTTCCAGTGGTGGGTGACATGAAGCCTGATTCTCTGCTATGGGATCTCTCTCCAATTGATATTGGTTAATTTTCATTTATTTTATTTTTATTTTTATTTATTTCCCTCTCCACATTTCTTTGCAGGGGATTTACCTACATTTTGCTGCCTTTTGCAGCCCTCTAGCCCTTTCCTGGGCTGTTTTACAGCCTTTTTAGTGCCAAAAAGTTCGGGTCCCCATTGACTTCAATGGGGTTCGGGACGAAGTTCGGGTCGAGTTCGGATCCCGAACCCGAACATTTCCGGGAAGTTCGGCCGAACTTCTCGAACCCGAACATCCAGGTGTTCGCTCAACTCTAGTCTGTTGTTCAAGGCCCGTCCACAGCTCCTGCGCGGTGTGGGGTTTGTCCCCCAAACAGATAAGTTTTAAAACTGCCTGCTGTCGTTTACCCCTGGTTGTGCTGAAGGTGGTGGTGAAGGTGTTACGCTGACCGGATGAGGAGCTGGTAGAGGATGAGGAAGCAGAGTAGAAGGAGGAAGCAACAGTAGGCAAACTGAAGCACCCTGCAATCCTTGGTGGTGGAAGGACATGCGCCAAACTGCTATCCGCCTCAGGCCCAGCCACCACTGCATTTACCCAGTGTGCTGTTATGGAGATATAATGGCCCTGACCGTGCTTATTGGTCCACGTATCCATAGTCAGGTGCACCTTGCCACAGATGGCGTTGCGCAGTGGACACCTGATTTTGTCCCCTACTTGGTTGTGAAGGGAAGGGATGGCTCGCCTTTAAAAGTAGTGGCGGCTGGGCACGACATACTGTGGGACAGCCACCGCCATAAGGCCTTTAAAACTATCCATCTCCACCAGACGGAATGACAGCATTTCAAAGGCAAGTAATTTAGAAATGCTGGCATTCAGGGCTAGGGATCACGGGTAGGTAGGGGTGTACTTCCTCTTCCTCTCCAGCGTTTGGGATATGGAGAGCTGAACGCTTGTGTGGGACATTGTGGAGATGCTTGGTGACCCAGGCGTTGGTGTTGCTGGCAGATCCTAGGTTTGCGGGGTGCCAGGTGGCACTGTCAATCCAGAGGTGGATGAAGAGGCCGCGACTGCAGGAGGAGCCAGAGACCTTTCTTGGTTTTTGAGGTGTCTACTTCACTGCAGCTCGTGCTTTGCACTTAAATGCCTGGTCATGCAGGTTGTGCTCAGGTTGAGAACGTTTATGCCTTACTTCAGGCTCTGATTGCACAGCGTGCAAACCACTCGTGTCTTGTCGTCAGCACATTGTCTGAATATTTGCCATGCCAGGGAACTCCTTGGAGCTGGCTTTGGTGTGATCGGTCCCTTGCTGCGGTGGACAGTAGGAGGCGTACTGTCTAGAGGATGGCCACTCCACTTTTGCACCCTGCTCCCTCTTCTGCTGTGCTGGTGGCTCTGTGCGACCACCGCCTCTTCCTCCGAACTACATAGGTCACTCGCATGACCTTGATTCCATGTGGGGTCAAGGACCTCATCGTCCTCCACATCATCTTCCACCTAGTCTTCACCCCTGACTTCCTTGTCGGTCTGCACACTTTCGAAAACCCCAGCAGTCTGCACCTGTGTTTCGTCATCATCCGAGACGTGCTGCGATGGTCCTCCCATGTACTCATCTTGAAAAATAAGTGGTTGGGCATCGGTGCACTCAATCTCTTCCACTTCTGGGGCAGGGCTATGTGGATGGCCCTGGGAAACCCTGCTAACAGAGTCATCAAAAAGCAGAAGAGACTGCTGCATGACTTGGGGCTCAGACTGCTTGGCTGATTTGCAAGGGGGTGAGGCCAACTGTGGTCTTTCAGCAGGAGACTTGGTGGGAGACAATGTGAAGGAACTGGATCCACTGTCAGCAACCCAATCTACTATCGCCTTTACTTGTTCAGGCCTCACCATTCGTAGAGCAGCATTAGGCCCGACCAAATACCGCTGCAGGTTTTGTCGCCTACTTGCACCTGAGGAAGGGGTTTCACTTATGCGTGTAGCTGGCACAGATCGATCACGTCCTCTTCCTGCAACAGGAGCTCCACCAGCAGCACCACGACCTGGGCCACATCCCTTATTTGACACTCTCCTCATATTTTTTCAATTTAGGATCTTTCCCTAAATGGGTGTTTAATTAATAGTAGAAAAGAACGACAGTATGTAAAGGGTGTATCTCACACGGCCTAAACCAGACTAGGCCTCAATTAAAGATTTCTTTGCACAAAATGACTGTATTTAAAATGGCTGTATTTAAAATGGCTGAATCACACCCCTGTATGTATAGGGGGCGATCTCACACGCCCTGAATCAGTGTAGGCCTGAAGTAAATATATCTTTGCACAAAATGGCTATATTTCAAATGGCTGTATTTCAAATGGCTGAATCAAACCCCTGTATGTATAGGGGGGATCTCACACGCCCTGAATCAGTGTAGGCCTGAATTAAAGATTTCTTTGCACAAAATGGCTGTATTTTAAATGGCTGTATTTCAAATGCCTGATTCAAACCCCTGTATGTAGAGGGTGTATCTCACACGGTCTGAACCAGTGTAGGCCTGAAGTAAATATAACTTTGCACAAAATGGATGTATTTCAAATGGCTGTATTTCAAATCCTTGATTCAAACCCCTGTATGTAGAGGGTGTATCTCACAGGGCCTGAACCATTGTAGGCCTGATTTCAATATTGGTGCACCAAATGGCGGTATTTAAAATCTCTGAATGTAACCCAAATGTATTACTGGTGTATCTCACAATGACATCTGCATCAAAAGCTGCCAACTAAATTTTTTGTGCCCAAACGAGTGTTTGTTTAACAACTGAATTTGACAACAGTATATAAGCCTGTAATTTCACACGTTCTGATGCTGCAAGGCCTGAAAATAGTGTTTTTGTTTCCCAAAAAGTGTGTTTTTCAAACACCAGAAAAGGATAGGTGTAATTCTACCTTAAATTGCACACTGACTAATCCATATGTTGTAGATTGCAAAAAAAGTATTTTTTTGCTAACAGAATATGAAAGCTGTATATATTAAACTTGAATTTAACACTTGCAGATCTGGAAAATACTGTTTGTTAGTTTTTTTTAAAGTGTGTTTTTCAAACCCCAGAAAATGATGGGTGTATTTCTAACTTAAATTGCACACTGACTAATACAGATGTTGTAGATTGCTAAAAAGTATTTTTTTGCTAACAGAATATTAAAGCTGTATATATTAAACTTGAATTTAACACTTGCTGATCTGGAAAATATTGTTTTTTGAAAAAAAAAGAGTGTTTTTCAAACCCCAGAAAATGATGGGTGTATTTCTACCTTAAATTGCACACTGACTAATACAGATTTTGTAGATTGCGAAAAAAGTCTTTTTTTGCTAACCGAATATGAATGCTGTATATATTAAACTTGAATTTAACACTTGCAGATCTGGAAAATACAGTTTTTTGAGAAAAAAAAGTGTGTTTTTCAAACCCCAGAAAATGATGGGTGTATTTCTACCTTAAATTGCATACTGACTATTCCAGATGTTGTAGTTTGCCCCCAAAAAATGGTGATTTGCAATGTCCCAAAAGCTCAGATGCAGTGCTGGTGCACTGAGCATACATAAAATGGCCACCGCCACCACCCACCTAACTAACAGAATTATAAAAGTTATTTTTTTTTTGGTCAATGGCCTCAGGGCAGGGTAAAACGATTGTGTCCTGCACCCACACAAATATTTCTAGGTAGATTGCTGAGTTAGATTCTCTCCTATGCTCTCCCTGAAATCACAAGTCCAGCAGCAACCTCTCCCTACACTTGTAACAGCAGAGTGACGTGCAGCGCTACGTGACTCAAGCTTATATAGAGGCTGGGTCACATGCTGGTTTGGCCAATCACATTAGTAGGCATGGCTGTGATGGCCTCTTGAGGCAAGTAGTATGACGCTTGTTGATTGGCTGCTGTGCAGCCTTTCAAAAAGCGCCAAGAAAGCGCCGAACACCGAACCCGAACCCTTACGGAAATGTTTGGGTTTGGGTCCCGGGCCCAAAAATGCTAAAGTTCAGTACGAACCCGAAATTTACAGTTCGGGTTCGCTCAACCCTTCTCATGACCATTTGCAACTAATATCTCACAATACCTAAAAAATACCACCTGATGCTATATCAGATATTGTAGAAGTAATGCATTAGCAATAACTGCTATGGGAGAAATAGCATCTTTAAACGTCTCTTTGAGATGGAATATATCATGATGAGGTCCCAATTTTATGGCTGTGGGTCTCCTAATGATTATGTTATTCCCTAACTGTAATGATCACTAACTGTTCCTAACCTTCTACATTTTGTGCATTAAAGGGGTTTCCGTAGGATAGGTTACTTACCTACTTACTTACTTACTTACTTGTTTGCAGCAGCTGCAGGTTCCAGACATAGTGTACCGAGCCAGAACACTATAGCTCTGTATACAACTGTGTGGTAGCTGTTTCTGGGCATTGCAGCTGCAGTACCCAAGAATGGCCACTTCACTGTGTATGGAGCTCCTTACACTGTCTACCTCCAAGACCTTCAGCTGGTGCTAATAACTGGTTGTTGGGAGTACCAGCTGTCAGACCTCCAGACCTCATATTGATGACCTATCCTGCCAGTATGTTGGTCCCAGAAATCTACTTTAACATATGTATGTATACACGTTTATTCTTTTTAATGAGGATGTATTTTAACCCTCCACTGATTTGCCCAAGCTGTGTTCATTCAAGTAGAACAAGACAATACTATTTTGTATGAGTCTACCTTGGGCTATGTGGCTGCATAGGGGGTAGGTCACTTATGAGGACTTTACAGGTTAGAATGCAGCTAGAGCTGTTTTTGATCTTGTTTTAATGCCAAAAATCAAGTCGCGACATAGACTACTGTAAATTAGAGAAGGTTGACATGAATGCTGCTTATACTGTACTTGTAGCTCTCATTTCAGCCTGTGTGGAGGAAAAGAGGGAGGCTGGGGGGATGAGCAGGCAGCATGGAGGGAGAGGAGGAGGCTCATAGACCATCCTCCTGTCCTTGTATAGGTTTTGACTTTTAATTTTATCTCCCCCATATTAATCAGAGAGCATATGCTTACTCACTGATTGTCACATACTATGGGGGCCTTTTTCAGAAAGTGCTTGCTTCACTCTTCTACCTTTAGTTAACTGTTTAACTCCTTAACTCCACCTAAGTGGTTTTACAGAAAAAAAAAAAAAAGTTTTCTCCCATATGACTTAAAGAAAAACTAATAAAAATATATGCTGCATCTGGAATACTATAAATGAAGTACATTATTTATCAGTCACAAGAAAAAAAAACTAAAAATATTTAGCAAAAAAGTGCTTTTATTGTGTAAGTAGTATGACATAATAAAAAGTATATAACTTTAATATCGTACTGACCCACAGAATAGAGTTATCATGTAATTTATACCACGCAGTGAACACTAAAATAAAGCCCACAAAAAAACCTGCTTAAATTGTTGTTTTTTAACCCATCCAAATAAAAATGAGTAAGTTATTTAATGCATACCCTCTCCTATAAAAACTACAACTAGCCCTATAAAATGCACGGTCTTGTACAGCTACTTTGAAGAAAATATAAAAAGTTATGTCCGCTGGAACACAGAAGGGGAAGTTGTTACTCGTCCTTAAGGCTAAGGTAATTGACGTCACTGAGTTGTGCACCAACTATATGTATTTGAGACATAAATTCTAAATCTACAATAAAATGAGACAATTTGGGGATTTTTTTTTTTTTCATTTTTAATCTTATTTTTCCCAAACAATATTTTTGCTCAGCATTTATACAGTTTCCAAGTGTAACTTTCCAGTGCCCATGTCACATTGTGTTACATCAGTTCTATCCTATCTATCAAAGTTATAAAATCAATCTTCTGTGAGGTTGCATCTAATTTCAGAACTGACATTCACAAAGTTGTAAGCAAACAAGACTACCTTTTCATAGGCAAAATCTAATTAATTCCATTGATGCAGAGTCTTTTGTTCTGGGATGCTTTCATAATCTAATTTTATTAACCCTAACATGGCAGTCACATTGCCTTAGTTCTTTTAGCTACAGAGTGATACAAAAAAAGCCTCACAGGCTAAACAAGCAGCGATCTAGAGCCAAGCAGCCTAGCCAAGCTGTACAGTCGTGGCGAAAAGTTTTGAGAATTAGATAAATATTGGAAATTGGAAAATTTGCTGCTTAAGTTTTTATAATAGCAATTTGCATATACTCCAGAATGTTATGGAGAGTGATCAGATGAATTGCATAGTCCTTCTTTGCCATGAAAATTAACTTAATCCCAAAAAAAACTTTCCACTGCATTTCATTGCTGTCATTAAAGGACCTGCTGAGATCATTTCAGTAATCGTCTTGTTAACTCAGGTGAGAATGTTGACGAGCACAAGGCTGGAGATCATTATGTCAGGCTGATTGGGTTAAAATGGCAGACTTGACATGTTAAAAGGAGGGTGATGCTTGAAATCATTGTTCTTCCATTGTTAACCATGGTGACCTGCAAAGAAACGCGTGCAGCCATCATTGCGTTGCATAAAAATGGCTTCACAGGCAAGGATATTGTGGCTACTAAGATTGCACCTCAATCAACAATTTATAGGATCATCAAGAACTTCAAGGAAAGAGGTTCAATTCTTGTTAAGAAGGCTTCAGGGCGTCCAAGAAAGTCCAGCAAGCGCCATGATCGTCTCCTAAAGAGGATTCAGCTGCGGGATCGGAGTGCCACCAGTGCAGAGCTTGCTCAGGAATGGCAGCAGGCAGGTGTGAGCGCATCTGCAAGCACAGTGAGGTGAAGACTTTTGGAAGATGGCCTGGTGTCAAGAAGGGCAGCAAAGAAGCCACTTCTCACCAAAAAAAACATCAGGGACACATTGATTTTCTGCAGAAAGTATGGTGAATGGACTGCTGAGGACTAGGGCAAAGTCATATTCTCCGATGAAGCCTCTTTCCGATTGTTTGGGGCATCTGGAAAAAGGCTTGTCCGGAGAAGAAAAGGTGAGCGCTACCATCAGTCCTGTGTCATGCCAACAGTAAAGCATCCTGAAACCATTCATGTGTGGGGTTGCTTCTCATCTAAGGGAGTGGGCTCACTCACAATTTTGCCCAAAAACACAGCCATGAATAAAGAATGGTACCAAAACACCCTCCAACAGCAACTGCCAACAATCCAACAACAGTTTGGTGAAGAACAATTCATTTTCCAGCACGATGGAGCACCATGCCATAAGGCAAAAGTGATAACTAAGTGGCTCGGGGACCACAACGTTGACATTTTGGGTCCATGGCCTGGAAACTCCCCAGGTCTTAATCCCATTGAGAACTTGTGGACAAACAAAAACCCATTAATTCTGACAAACTCCAAGAAGTGATTATGAAAGAATGGGTTGCTATCAGTCAGGAATTGGCCCAGAAGTTGATTGAGAGCATGCCCAGTCGAATTGCAGAGGTCCTGAAAAAGAAGGGCCAACACTGCAAATACTGACTCTTTGCATAAATGTCATGTAATTGTCGATAAAAGCCTTTGAAACATATGAAGTGCGTGTAATTATATTTCACTACATCACAGAAACAACTGAAACAAAGATCTAAAAGCAGTTTAGCAGCAAACTTTGTGAAAACTAATATTTGTGTCATTCTCAAAACTTTTGGCCACGACTGTACATATTCACCTCCCACACAAATAATAGGAATAGTACAACAAAAGAGAAATAAAGATCACTCACTCACCCTTTATTCCAAAGTTGCAGTAAAAAGTGCCAAAGCAGGGCAGGATGCAGCCGTCACCTTTCACTTGACCTGCATCCTGTACCGCTATGGTGCTTTTTACTGCAACTTTGAAATAAAGAAAGAAGTTTTTAAGTAGTAAGTGCAGCAATCTTTTTTTCTCTTCTGTTATACTATTCCAATATTGTCTATATCGCTGAGCACAGGCCACTATTCACACATACTATGGGGCAAATTTATTAAGACTGAGCTGTCTTACATTTAGACTATTTTCTACAGTATGCCTAAAACAGGCATAGAAAATGATGAAGGACACGATGGCCTGTCCCCTTTCCCGTCCACGCCACACGCACAATAATAGATCTGGTGTGAGCGGGGAAAAGTTGTAGATATCGGCGCAACTAACAGTTGCAGCGCCCTCTGTGCCTAAAATACACCTAATTTAGGTGTATTTCAGTATAGTAAATGACCCGCTACATGTCCAGGTATATATCATTGGAGGCTGTCCTTGTGGACCAAGCTGTGGAGTTGGGCCGGTCATTTGCTCTTTTGCATAGACCAAATAATAAGAATACTGGGGTTGAAAGGAATGTTTGCTTTTTAGTGATTACCCACCATTGAATAACATCTTTTTTCTCATTTGAAGGGGTTCTCTGGGATTTTTATAGCGATAGCCTATTCTCAGGAAAGCCTAACAATATCAGATGAAGCAAGTCCCCTGCTTATCAGCTATACAAGAGGACTAAAAGACTAATTCTTGCTGGTATAACTTATAATATGCAAGTAGATGAAGATTTAAACAACTTTTCATATTAGTTTGATTAGGTTGATTCTGCATTCATAGGTTTGTAGAAGTTAGGATTAAGGTATTTTTCTCAACTCTGTTCATGTTATAACATTTTTGCTGTGAAGAAGAGGCCTGTGATCTCTGCTGAGTCAAATTCAGTTTTGAGAACTGCAAAAGTAAACCAAGCATCTGTGATAATATCTTGTAGGCAGAGAAACTGCCCAATAATCTTACAAAAACCTCTGGAAGAGCATGACATTGTGAATGGATTAATGGAATTTACCCAAAAAATTACACATATAGAAACATAGAATGTGTCGGCAGATAAGAACCATTCGGCCCATTTAGTCTGCCCAATATACTGAGTACTATGGATAGCCCCTGGCCCCATCTTATATGAAGGATTGCCTTATGCCTATCCCATGCATGCTTAAACTCCTTCACTGTATTTGCAGCTACCACTTCTGCAGGAAGGCTATTCCATGCATCCACTACTCTCTCAGTAAAGTAATACTTCCTGATATTACTTTTAAACCTTTGCCCCTCTAATTTAAAACTATGTCCTCTTGTAGCAGTTTTTCTTCTTTTAAATATTCTCTCCTCGTTTACCTTGTTGATTCCCTTTATGTATTTCGGCAGTTTCTCTCATATCCCCTCTCTCGTCTTTCTTCCAAGCTATACATGTTAAGTTCCTTTAATCTTTCCTGGTAAGTTTTATCCTGCAATCCATGTACCAGTTTAGTAGCTCTTCTCTGAACTCTCTCCAAAGTATCAATATCCTTCTGGAGATATGGTCTCCAGTACTGAGCACAATACTCCAAATGAGGTCTCACTAGTGCTCTGTAGAGCGGCATGAGCACCTCCCTCTTTCTACTAGTAATGCCTCTCCCTATACACCCAGGCATTCTGCTAGCATTTCCTGCTGCTCTATGACATTGTCTGCCTACCTTTAAGTCTTCTGAAATAATGACCCCCAAATCCCTTTCCTCAGATGCTGAGGTTAGGACTGTATCACTGATTTTATATTCTGCTCTTGGGTTTTTACGCCCCAGGTGCATTATCTTGCACTTATCAACATTAAATTTTAGTTGCCAGATTTTTGACCATTCCTCTAGTTTTCCTAAACCCTTTTCCATTTGGTGTATCCCTCCAGGAACATCAACCCTGTTACAAATCTTTGTGTCATCAGAAAAAAGACACACCTTACCATCGAGGTCTTCTGCAATATATATTAAACAATATGTGTCCCAGAACAGATCCCTGAGGTACCCCACTGGTAACAAGACCATGGTCTGAATATACTCCATTGACTACAACCCTCTGTTGTCTGTCCCTCAGCCACTGCCTAATCCATTCAACAATATGGGAGTCTACGTACAGCCTTATTCTACATAATTAAAAAACGAATCTTTATTTCATGATGGAATAACCTTTGGATGGTAATATATTTTCCTCAAAAAGCACTATATATTTAAAAAATCTGATTTAAATAAAAAAAATCAGATTTTTTTTATTATTTTTTTTTAATTAGTGATTTTTATCCACCCTGGTATATGTGCAGGAATGGGGTTGCTGAAACCCCAAATATTACCTCAGTGTGGCTTTCTCAGGGTTAACATGCACAGTCTATAACTCACAGACATGATGTGTGATATGCTATTCTGTTAGATATAGATATTCTTTACACTATGAACTGGGGCATTGTGGCCCTGATTTAATGGGACTGGCGTGTGCTATGTGGGTTTTGATAGTTCTTGCTCCGTCAGAGGAGGCATTTAATTTATAATGAGGTGCAGACATCTCTATGGCAGTCCATGCTCCAGCTGAAATGTACTCCAGCTTGTATCCGAAAAAGATTTCAGTCATCATTGAAGCCAGTTTTTGACTAAATGATTTTAAATGTGGCAGGGCCGATGACTAGTGATGAGCGAAGCAAGCTTCAGATGATACATGCGAAGTCGCTTTGCGCACATTAATCCGAATTTTTGATCGAAGCGACTTCAGATGTAGCATCCAAAGCTCACTTTGCTCATCATTACCAATTACCTCACCCACCCTCACCATGCAGCATAAAATAATGTAGGTGTGATTTAATCTTGTTGCAACGGTTGGACCGAACATGTATGTTTATGAGTGAGTCTACGAGTTGGAAGAGATAGCTGCCAACCAAACTATCTTTCAGCTGAATGCTATTTAATGTGAATGGACCATGTTATTTCTCTTATTTCTCACGTACTTTTGTGCTTTTGTGTTTTTGCACGTTTTATTTTTTGGAATAAAGATTCTGTTGGAAGGCATACAATGGGATACTTTGCTAAAACGCCCCATTGTAAAAAAAGATGTAAACCATTTTTTAAGTATATATAAATATATATATATATATATATATATATATATATATATATATACAGTGGATATAAAAGGTCTACACACCCCTGTTAAAATGTCAGGTTTCTGTGCTGTAAAAAATGAGACAAAGATAAATCATTTCAGAACTTTTTCCACCTTTAATGTGTCCTATAAACTATACCACTCAATTGAAAAACAAACTGAAATCTTTTAGGTGGAGGGAAGAAAACAACAAAAAAACTAAAATAATGTGGTTGCATAAGTGTGCACACCCTCTTATAAATGGGGATGTAGCTGTGTTCAGAATTAAGCAATCACATTCAAAATCATGTTAAATAGGAGTCAGCATACACCTGCCATCATTTAAAGTGCCTCTGATTAACCCCAAATAAAGTTCAGCTGCTCTAGTTGGTCTTTCCTGAAATTTTCTTAGTCGCATCTGCAGCACGCCAGACCTGCAGGGTATTGCGATAGTGAGGTCACGGTTATGGGCAATCGAGGGTTACTCACTTTTTGGAGGACCCTGGGCAGGCATGCGGCAGTGAAGGAGAGGTAGACACAAATTCCTCTGGGGCACAGTCGGGATGTAGGGACCAGACCTGATGGTGTGTGAGGTGCCCTGGGTGTTGCAGGTATTCTGAGTGCCTGAGGCAAGGTCCCTTTAAGGACGTGACGCCAGTGCCTGTAACGGTGGCACACCGATTTGTAGGAGTAGTAATAGAGGTACACAGCTGGTATGGTAAACCAAATGTTGCTTTACTTGGAAACAGTCCAACTTTGTACATACAGATGATAATGATGATGCAGTCCCTTGTAACAATACTCCACAAGCAGGTTTACTTCACAATATGGCAGGTATAATCTTGCAAGATACTTGGAGGGTATAAAGTTAATGCTTAGCAGACCTATGCTGCACTATCCCCACAGCTATTCTAGCTGCCTGGATCCCAAGGCCCGGATGCCTAAATGCTGGCTTTAATCCTTGGTAATAAATCCTTCCTCCAGTATTGACTCTTGACTTTAACTTATAGTACTCCTGCTCATCAGGTTACTTATCTGAACTTGTTGTATTGTCCTTGCTTGATAGGGAAGCTGCAGGTTTCTCCCAGGAGGTTCATTCCTACTACTGGGGTAATCTTCTGAGCTAACTGAGGCTCACTTTATCAACAGGCAGGCTAGAGTTCTTCACTAGCCTCCTGGAAGCATCTAGCAGCCTGGACTATCCAGCTGCATGTCAGGAGGAGGCCCTCAACATATCTCTGGCTGGTGCCTTCTCACTTCTGTGTCCACAGATTCCTGACTACAGACTAACTCTTCCCTGTCTGGGCCTGACTATTTATACTAGGGGCTCCCTATCTCCCTCTAGTGTCTAGGATGCCTAACTACACCCTAATAGGCCTGCTATGCATGTCACAGGGGAACAATATATGTAAAAGCACATAGAAAATTCATTAAAGTACATAGTTAAATATAATATTACTGTCCCTTAGGAGTAGAAGTGACACGTGAACCAATTGACTCTTGTGTAGTGCCCACGCCTACCTAGTGGGACACTACACATCCGATAGCAAAAGCTATGGTCCACAGAGAGCTTCTAAAGCATCAGAGGGATCTCATTGTTAAAAGGTATCAGTCAGGAGAAGGATACAAAAGAATTTCCAAGGCATTATATATACTATGGAACACAGTGAAGACAGTCATCATCAAGTGGAGAAAATATGGCACAACAGTGACATTACCAAGAACTGGACGTCCCTCCAAAATTGATGAAAATACGAGAAGAAAACTGGCCTGGGAGGCTACCAAGAGGCCTACAGCAACATTAAAGGAGCTGCAGGAATATCTGGCAAGAACTGGCTGTGTGGTACATGTGACAACAATCTCCCGTATTCTTCATATGTCTGGGCTATGGGGTAGAGTGGCAAGACGAAAGCCTTTTCTTATGAAGAAAAACATCCAAGCCAGGCTACATTTTGCAAAAACATATCTGAAGTCTCCCAAAAGCATGTGGGAAAAGGTGTTATGGTCTGATGAAACCAAGGTTGAACTTTTTGGCCATAATTCCAAAAGATATGTTTGGCGCAAAAACAACACTGCACATCACCAAAAGAACACCATATCGACAGTGAAGTATGGTGGTGGCAGCATCATGCTTTGGGGCTGTTTTTCTTCAGCTGGAACTGGGGCCTTAGTTAAGCTAGAGGGAATTATGAACAGTTCCAAATACCAGTCAATATTGGCACAAAACCTTCAGGCTTCTGCTAGAAAGCTGAACATGAAGACTAACTTTATCTGTCAGCATGAGAACGACCCAAAGCATACATCCAAATCAACAAAGGAATGGCTTTACCAGAAGAAGATTAAAGCTTTGGAATGGCCCAGCCAGAGCCCAGACCTGAATCCGATTGAAAATCTGTGGGGTGATCTGAAGAGGGCTGTGCACTGGAGATGCCCTCGCAATCTGACAGATTTGGAGTGTTTTTGCAAAGAAGAGTGGGCAAATCTTGCCAAGTCAAAATGTGCCATGCTGATAGACTCATACCCAAAAACACTAAGTGCTGTAATAAAATCAAGAGGTGCTTCAACAAAGTATTAGTTTAACCTCTTGGGTACCTGTATTCCCTGATGTCCCGGTACTTAAGGACACAGGTCGTACAGGTACGCTCTGTGTATTTCCGATCACCGCCGCGCAGCAGGCGGTCATCGTAACATAGTGCCTGCTGAAATCATTTAGCAGGCACTCTGCGACAATGCCGAGGGGGGTCCTGTGACCCCCCCGTATCAGAGAACGCTGCAAACCGCAGGTCAATTCAGACCTGCGGTTTGCAGCGTTTACGGGTCATTCCGGTGGGGATCGGCACTGCCATCGGGTCCGCGTGCTGCTGTAATTGGGACCTGATGGCATGGAAGGCAGCGCGATGCCTTCCTTAGGCATCGGGGCTGCCTTCCGGTAAAGAGCCTGTGAGATCCAGCCCCCTGGATCTCACAGGCAGGAAGCTGTATGAGTAATACATACTGCATTACTCATACAGCCAATGCATTCCAATACAGAAGTATTGGAATGCATTGCAAAGGGGATCAGACCCCCAAAAATTGAAGTCCCAAAGTGGGACAAAAAATAAAGTGAAAAAAAAGTGTAAAAAATAAAGTTTTGCCCTCAAAAAATTAAAAGTTTCAAGTAAAAAAAAACACGTCATTTTCCCAAAATAAAGTAAGAAAAAATTGGTAAAAAATAGGGGGGAAAAAAGACATATTAGGTATCGCTGTGTCCTTATCGAACGGCTATATAAACATATCACAATTGAACACCGTAAAAGATAAAAAAATAAAAACGGTACTAAATAAACATTTTTTTTGTCACCTTACATCACTAAAAGTACAACAGCAAGCGATCAAAAAGGCGTATGCCCATGAAAATAGTACCAATCTAACCGTCACCTCATCCCGCAAAAAATGAGCCCCTACCTAAGACAATCGCCCAAAAGATATAAAAACTATGGCTCAGAATATTATATATATTTTTTTTTTAACCCCTCCAGCGCTATTTTAATATCCATTCTGTATTCAGAATGCTATTATTTTCCCTTATAACCATGTTATAAGTGAAAATAATACAATCTACAGAACACCGATCCCAAGCCCGAACTTCTGTGAAGAAGTTCGGGTTTGGGTACCAAACATGCGCGATTTTTCTCACGCGAGTGCAAAACGCATTACAATGTTTTGCACTCGCGCAGAAAAATCGCGCATGTTCACGCAACGCACCCGCACCTTTTCCCCCAACGCCCGTGTGAACTCAGCCTAAGCCTTCTAACGTCCCCAAAAAATAAAATGGCATTCACAAAATTATCCAAACATGAAATAGACATATGGGGAATGTAAAGTAGTAACTATTTTTGGAGGTATTACTATCTATTATAAAAGTAGAGAAATGTAAATTTGGAAATTAGCAAATTTTTAAAAGATTTTGGTAAATTTGGATTTTTTTTATAATTTTTTATTTTTTTTTACTCAATGAAATACAATATGTGATGAGAAATCTCAGAATGGCCTGGATAAGTAAAAGCGTTTTAAAGTTATCACCACATGTCAGATTTGCAAAAAATGGCCTGGTCCTTAAGGTGAAAATGAGCCCGGTCCTCAAGGGGTTAAAGGTGTGCACACTTATGCAACCATATTATTTTATTTTAATATTTTTTCGTCCCTCTACCTAAAAGATTTCAGTTTGTTTTTCAATTGAGTTGTACAGTTTATAGGTCACATTAAAGTTCTGAAATGATTTATCTTTGTCTCATTTTTTTACAGCACAGAAACCTGACATTTTAACAGCGGTGTGTAGAATTTTTATATCCACTGTATGGCCTCTTTCACATGGGCGAGATTTCCGCGCGGGTGCAATAGTGAGGTGAACGCATTGCACCCACACTGAATCCGGACCCATTCATTTCTATGGGGCTGTGCACATGAGCGGTGATTTTCACGTATCACTTCTGCGTGAAAATCGCAGCATGTTCTATATTGTGCGTTTTTCACGCAACGCAGGCCCCATAGAAGTGAATGGGGCTGCGTGAAATTTGCAAGCATCCGTAAGCAAGTGCGGATGCGGTGCGATTTTCAAGCACGGTTGCTAGGAGACGATCGGGATGGGGACCCGATCTTTATTATTTTCTCTTATAACATGGTTATAAGGGAAAATAATAGCATTCTTAAAACAGAATGCTTAGTACAATAGGGCTGGAGGGGTTAAAAAAAAATTAAAAATAATTTAACTCACCTTAATCCACTTGTTCGCATTGCACCCGCACCATGGTAAAATATCATGTGATGGACCATGTGATGAGCGCAGTGACGTCATCAAAGGTCCTATTCCTCAAAGAAGAAGAAACAAGAGATGCCGGCTGCACAAACAAGTGGATTAAGGTGAGTTAAATTATTTTTTATTTATTTTTAACCCCTCCAGCCCTATTGTACTATGAATTCTGTATTCAGAATGCTATTATTTTCCCTTATAACCATGTTATAAAGGGAAATAATACAATCTATACAACCTTGAACCCAAACCTGAACTTCAGTGAAGAAGTTCGGGTCTGGGTACCACATTCAGTTTTTTATCATGCGCGTGCAAAACGCATTGCACCCGCGCGATAAAAACTGAACAACGGAAAGCAATTGCAAGCAAAACTGACTGCAATTGGGTACCTACTCGCGCGGGTTTGCCTCAATGCATCCGGACCTTATCCGGACACGCTCGTGTGAAAGAGGCCTATGTGTATATATATATATATATATATATATATATATATATATCCTTTGTATGGAGCACTATTGCAAATTGCAAAAAAGTTATACTGACATATTTTGTTCTGATGGAAACGAAAGGGAAACTATTATGGCCCAAGTTAATGGAGTCCTATAGAAAAGCTTGGTGTATTCAGTATGGAATGAGCTTTTCCTAAGAAATACAATATGCTGAATGCAGGGCTTAACATGATGTGAGCCTAAATTTTTAGTACTACCTTCTCTCTCTACTAGTTGCTCAGCAACAGCTTTATCATCCCGAACGTCCTACAGTAACAATAATGTGGATATACTGATTATTATTAATATCTGCTGAATATTGCATACTATTCCATTTTCTGCTATTTTGCGTGTGTTAGGCCACCACTTTTTAATGTGTTTTAATCATAGATACTTAATAAAGATCACATTTATATTATTATCAATAGTGGTGTCACTGTTTATAGGTAGAGATGAGCGAATTTTCAAAAAATTAAATTCGATCAGTTCGCCGAATTTTCCGAAAACGATTCGATTTGAATTTGCGTTAAAAAACGTGAATTACGTTAACAGCTATTTCCTGGCTGCAGAGAGCCTTTATAGTGGTGTAGAACACTGTGCCTTGCAGTAACATGCATAGGGAGTCTGCTGTGGTAGTGAAAAAATACTGCAAGTCAGTATGACACGCAGATGACAGGCGTTGCTCTTAGAATCACTGCACACTTCACTTATTTGAACAGTTACGGGCCCAAACTAACCAACTAACTTAAGTACTGCATGAACTCAGCCTTACAGGTCGATGTTAGCGTCAAGAAGAAGCGCACTCCTTTTACACCGTCGTCAGGTGATTCCACATAGATGTCTACAGAACCTGTTCCATTGAACGCTTATGCAAGTAGAGCACGCCTGACAGAGTGGAAAGGGTGTCAGCAGTAAGTTTCTGTTGACTTCACTGATTATTTTGCCCTCCGTGTGCTGTCCGCATCCGTGGCTCCGTTCCGCGGGCCCGCTAAAAAAATATAACATGTCCTATTCTTGTCCATACTTTGAGGACAAGAATAGGCATTTATATTGCCAGGGCCCGTTCCGTTCCGCAAGTTGCGAAAGTCAACATGGACGGCTTCCGTTGTTTGCGGATCCGTGGCTTGCGGACCGCAAAAAACGGCACGGCCGTGTGCATGAGGCCTTATGCTTACAAAACCTTGATGAGTTTTTCTATGCTATGGACATATCCTGGAAAATGAGCTGAACGAGCATCTTACTGAGTAGAAATGAGCTAAGTTTTCAAAACTTACAGGCAGATCACATATATGGCCATGCACATCATCGTGCAGGCCACCAACATTCCTAGCTAACCCCTAGCTAAACCAAGAAACCATACATCATTCTTTAGTAAAGCAAAAAAAAAGCTGTGTGCCCCAGCGGGTGTCCCAATGACTTTTTAGTGGAAAAAAATAATGACACAGTGACAATAAAGTAATAGAGAAGAGAAGGCTCTTTTAATCCATGTTCACATTACTTTTTATTTTTCCATTCTTCTGATCCGCCTAAAGAACAGCCTAAAAAAGCGTATCCTGTAGTATCTGTCTTCACACCGTCAGTATTTGGTCAGCATTTGATCAATATTGATAAGACAAAACTGTAGTGGGTCCAAAACAGAGATAACATGTGATGGAAATATTTGCATGTCTTCTGTGTTTGGACCCACTCCTGTTTTTGGCTTCCAAATCATGATCAAATCCTGATGCAAAATACTAGCAATGTGATGAGGCCTCATGCTCAATATGCATGAGTTTTGGGACATTTGCCTTGAAATCAGCTTTTTCAGATGTTAAAGAAGTCCCGCATGTTGGACTTTAATGGTCTCTAACACATAGTTAGTATTTGGTCAGTTTTTGCATCAGTATTTGATCAATATTGGTAAGGCAAAAACAGAAGTGGGTCCAAAACAGGGATAACATGTGATGAAAATATTTGCATGTCTTCTGTGTTTTGGACTCACTCCTACTTTTGGATTCCAATTCATGATAAAATCCTGATACAAATTACTGACCATTAGATAGAGGCCCTCTGGAGGTTCAAACGACGGGACCTTTTTTTTTAGTTAGTTTTTTTGGTTCTTCTGAATGATTAGAAGAATGGAAAAATAAACTGTATTGTCAACATGGCCAAACAAGGACACTAGTAGCCCTGTATCAGATTGGTCAGGGTGGCAGCAGCATGAAGAGTCACAATAGTGGCCCTGAAACAGAGTGGTGAGGTTGGCAACAGCATGAAGAGTCACAATAGTGGCCCTGGAACAGAGTGGGGAGGGGGAGCAACAGCAGTGGGAGTAACAGCACAAGATGGTGGCAGATCATAGTAGGGACAGATGGCAGTAGAAGCACCAGGCAGATGACAGCACCAGAATAGTGGCAGCATAATGTGGGCAGAAGAAACGGGCCAGGTGCGGCCACAATTCAAGTTTGGCTGCTAGGAATTCCAGGGGATCTTGGATCTGGGGTGACAGGGTGCAGTCCAAGTATTCCACCACCTGCTGGTTCAGGTTCTGCTCCAAGTCCTGCTCCTGCTGGCTGTTTTTTTCAGTAGGCAATTGAAGAAAAGTGCTCATCACAGACTCAAGACTTAAGTTGCTGCTGATGGAGCTGAGGCTGCTCCTGACCCCCCCCCCCCAGCAATCATGGCAGTGGAGTTTGAGCTCAGATGGTCCCCCCGGTTAGACCTTCGTGAGAATGGGTGATGGGGCACATAGGCAGCAACCAACCGACTGCAAAGAATGTCTTCAGAAACCGGATGGCAACCAGATTGACGTGTGCAATGAAAGGGAGCATGGCAGTCAGGCAGCGGCTGCCTCACACACACTCTGGCTTCCTGATCCTCTCTGGGGGGAGCTGCAGCACAGCCGGGAGCACATGCTTCTGGTCTTTAACTTCCAAGTTGCTGTGGTCACATTTGACCATGGCATCTGAGAGGTTAAATGTACAGTATGTGATTGACATCTGGATGCTTGATCAATCAGGGGCCTGGTTCTGTGTCCAATTTCAGAGATGATCAGGGGATTTAAGTCAAATTCTCTCTGTGTGTCCTTGCCTGTGATTCACATATGTCATGGCTCTTATGCATTGTGCCAATCTCAATTCCTGCATTAGAACGCCTGGTGAACTGACCTTTGAATTGCTTTCTGGATTAACACTTTGTCAGCTGATTTGGCTTATATTTATTCTCTGGATTAACCCCTTGTCTGCTGTTTTGACTGTATCTGTCTCTCCTGTTTTTGATGCTGATTGCCGAATACTCTTTTGTACCTCCCTGGTCATTCTGGCAAGTCTGTTACTAGTAGACTTGCACCTGTTTTCTGCTTCCTTACTTCCTTGTAGTCAAATCCATCAGAGCAGAGGGCTCTAGTGAAAAACCTAACGTTAGCCTTGGTTCCTACTAACAGCAGTGTTTAAGGCTTAAATTTAGATAAGGTAAAAGGGGCAGAAATTGAAAATAAAATTACATTTAGGGTCCATTCACACGTCTGCAAATGGATCCTCATCCGTTCCACAATATCGGGAATGGGTGCAGACCCATTCATTCTCAATGGGGCAGGAATGGATGCGGAGAGCACACTATGTGCTCTCTGCATCTGCATTTCCGGAGCGCAGCCCCGAACTTCCAGGCTTCGGCCCCGAACTTCTGGGCTGCGGCTCAGCAAAAAAATTTAATATGTCCTATTCTTGTCCGCAATTGCGGACAAGAATAGGCAGTTCTATGGGGGGTGCCGGCCGGGTGTATTGCGGATCAGCAATTTGCGGATTCGCAATACACCACGGACGTGTAAATGGACCCGTACCATTATTTTTTTGTTATTACTTTAACCAAACACATACCGATACATAAAACCACAACATAATTTAATCATTTATAGCAATATCAAATACAATATGTGTACATTGTTCAATGTATATCATTAGTATGAAGTCCAAGAACAAAGGTCACCATTTCAAAGCAGTTTTATAATTCACTTTAAAGTTACTTTCACAATTCCATATTTTGGTGAGTATTTTGTATTTTTAAGCCAAAACCAGCAGTGGAACCTACACAGAGAGCATAATAATAATCTTTATTTATATAGCGCCAACATATTTCACAGTACTTTACAGTTCAGGGGTTCATGTACAAACAGTCATTAATAACATAGCAACAGACATGTCAATAATTACAACAAGAGGAATGAGGGCCCTGCTCGCAAGAGCTTACAATCTATGAGGAGATAGGGGTGACACAAAAGGTGGAAGTGTTTGTTTTGTACAATGGTCCAGCCATGTTGTGAAAATAGGGGAGCAGGTATAAAGCTGCATAAGCCAGTCACCAGCTGATATATGAAGTGCTTCTGGGTGTATAGGTGTGGTGGATAGTTTGGTGGAGGATCAGGTTCAGAAAATTATAGATGGTGTATATATGGAGAGGAGTTAGATCAGGGGATGTGATAGGCCACCCTAAAAAGATGTGTTTTGAGGGAGCGCTTAATACTGTGTATATTGTGGCTTAACCTAATTTCTTGGGGTAGGGCATTCCAGAGAACTGGTGCAGCTCGGGAGAAGTCTTGTAGCCAGGAGTGAGAGGTTCAGATTATGGTGGAAGTAAGTCATAAATCATTTGCTGAATGGAGAGCACGAATAGGGTGGTAGACAGAGATGAGGGAAGAGGGAATGAGGGCCTCATTCACATTGTGGTACAATTGTTCAGGTAGTGGGACTCCTACACTCATAAAGCCTATGCACTAAGTGAAAGGGCTGCCAAAAATTACAAGGAAACGGCACTCCAATACACCCTTTATTACACATAAATGAGGGCATCATACACACCCATGAAAAAATATGATTGATGGCCTGCTGCTAACTGTAAGGGAATATTCTTATCTTCCCCTTAATGTGTACCCCAGGTACAAGACTTCGGTATTCAGCTTGATTTGATCCTTATCTGACGCCAGAGAGAGCCATAATGAAGCAAGACACAGTGCTGTGCAATTTCAAAATGACTCTGAACTTTATTACCCTTTTAGACATATATATAGTACTCAATGACGTGATGTTTAAGTTAAACAGTAACACATGTTTTTAGCCACCTAGTTATCTTCTATCAGAGTCCAAGGCTATCTATAACATGTGAGCAAAAACCTCTTAGTAATAGCTTATCATATGGACTTTTGACCTGCTACGTGTCCATGCTTGCGTAATTAATGTATGGAACATGATGTAATATAAGCTTATATAAAAGAAAGGCTTTGGATTGAAATAGAACCTTTCAACCCCCTCTTAAATCCATTTACATATATCTATATAATGTGTTTTTTTTTATTTTGTTCCTTTCTAGTTTTTCCTTGGTTTGCTTGTAAGCCTTTAGGTATTCCATATACCCTTCAGGAGTATAATCCTGAGGCTTTGTTGAGGTTGTGTTTGCCTCTTCTACCTCTACCGGAGTATAGAGGAATGTTGAGTGTACCCCTCTTTCGGCCACATTTTTACATATGGTAAGAAGGGAGGGCACACACCGTGGACAACAGCAGAGACACACTATTGCAGCGACCACGGCGAGAGCCATTCCTAAAACATACCTTATTTGACCAAAGTCAGGTATCCAGCCAAAAAGCCAGTCCCACCACCCTTGGTCAACATCTTGTTTTATATGTTTTATCATCTCTTCTAGTTGGCCTATTTTATCTTTTATTCCACGGGAGTGGTCTGATAAATTGAAACAACACATCCCTGGAACGCTGAGCATCCTATACCATGTTGAAGCAATAAATAGTCAATAGTTGCCCTATTCTGCAAGATAGCCTTTTTATATGATTGTATATCCAGCAGCATATCTTGCAGAACTGCACTAGTGACATCTATCTGTTTTTACCATACAACAGGCAAGTTTTGATATTGTCCTGTGGTTATATATGGCCAACCCTGGTACTCCTATCAAAGATACCCCTTAACTCATGTATTCTGTTCTAGAGAGGAGATTCACATTATAATCACAATTTTCTGGTAGCTGTAGAGAAGTCATTTGATTGGGAACGTAGGAGCCCCGTCCATACATCTACTGGGGTGGGGACTGCAATTATCAAAGCACTACATTTCAGCCATCTCGAGGAATTTCCCGACTGCGTCATCTCGTTGGGGGTCAAGGCTGTCTGCCTCCGTTAGTACCCCTTCTGTATCTTCTTTGAGGTCAAGGCTGTCTGCCTCCGTTAGTACCTCTGGGCCTCGTTGGAGGTCAGGGCTGTCTGCCCCCATTAGTACCTCTTGTCCTTCTTCAAGGCCAAGGCTGTCTGCCTCCGTTCCTGCCTCCTCTCTTGCTCTCACAAGCTTCACTCGGGTGGCGTGGATCCAAATTGGGGATTGTTCAGTCAGCACAGCTGTTCTGGTTACTGCAACGACGGTAGTAGGTGGGCCGTATACGAAATCACCTTGAGCTCTTCCTTTCTTCAGTGTTTCGACCTCCATCTCATCCCCCACCCTGTATGGGTGGGTGGGTTCCTGTGGAAAAGAGGGAGACTTACAAGCAACTTTGTCCTCAGTTTTGTTAAGTATCTGTATCAATTTGGTGACATAGTCTTCCCTAATCTGGTCTATGTCGCCTTCCTGTACCACTAGGGGGTGACTTGCCCAAGGAGTTGGAAAGGGCCTACCCATAAGGAGTTCAATGCTGTTATGTCCTACTCCGTAGAAATGTGCTATTAAGATGGAAGCACTGTGTTGGGGAATGCATAACTTCCCCTCTTCACAGACTAATCCTATCTCAGGATTTTTCTGCAATACTGGATAACACCAGTCTTGCTGTTCCTGTTCAGTGGCATACCACTGAGGATTAGTAAGCATTTGCAACATCTCAGGGGTTGGAGGTGCCAAACATGGCATCTCCCAATGGTTACACAAACCTGTGAGGTTGCATTTGGCCACTCGTTTCGCCACCTTATCTGCCAGTGCATTGCCCTGTGAGACATGATCCTTACCATCTGCTGCCGTGAATCTTCTCCTCTGCCAGATCATACCATGGTCCCACACTACCCCATGTGTGTACCTACTCTCAGTATAAATGGTGACAGGTCTATCAGTATGTAGAATACATGTCCTAGTGAGTGCAATGAGCTCAGCTGCCTGCTGTGTTGAGTGCGGATGTCCTTGAGTAGGCCTACAACATCATGAGTGGTGTGCAAAATGGTGTAATGTCACATTGTGAAAGGAGTTGCCAACTCTACCATCATAGCACAGGCTGCAAGAGAACACAGACATGCCGGCATCCCTTGAACAGGGGTGGGCATTACCTTTGGGAAAAACACACAAGGACGCAACTTGCCTCCGTTTTCTTGTGTCAGTACACCCGCCATGGTTTTACAATTTTGGCGTGCAAACATGTGGAAGGGCATATTATAGTCAGGGAGGCCCAGCCCTGGACTCGACATGAGTGAACATTTCAGACAATCAAATGCATTGTACATTTCAGAAGACCATTTAATCAAATCTGGATTTTCTTCCAGAGTGGCTTGCCTCAAAACATTGTCAATAGTGGGAGCAATCAGGAATCCATTGTCTACCGTTTATCATACCAAGGAAAGATAACATTTCTTTCTTGGTGTGCGGGGCGACCAAACCCGCAATAGACTGGACTCTTTCTGCGCTGATTTTCCGTTCACCTTTTGTGAGGACAAAGCCCAAGTATTCAACCTGCATTTTACACCATTGCATTTTCTTAAGTGTCACTTTGTGACCACATCCTGACAATCATTATAACAGTGATAAACCATCCTGAATGCTGGCCTCCGCTGACATGCTACACAGTAACAAATCACCGACATATTGCAGCAGCACAGAACCTTGGGGGGATGTACCATGGCTTTAACATCGCTTGGAGGACTATGCTGTACACTACAGGTGAATCAGCATATCCCTGGGATCTGCACCAGGTCAGTTGGCGTCCGTCAAAGGAAAAAGGAAAAAGTAGTCTGGTTATCTTATCAACTGGGATAGAAAAGAATGCATTTTTCAGATCTATCACACTGAACCAAACAGCGTCTGCTGGAATGGCAGATAATAATTGAGTGACATCAGGTACAACAGGGGCTATAGGCACAATGATGTTGTTGATGGACCCTAAATCCTGTACAAAGTGGGTAGCACCATCTGCATTTGTCACTGGATTCACGGGCGTGCTGTAGGGTGAAATCACCTCTTCCAGGATTCCCTTTGTAGGAATTCTTCTATCATTGGCCTAAGTCCATCAAGTTTCTCTTTTAACAGCGGGTATTGTTTCTGGAACACTGAGATGACACCTGGTTTCACAGTAGCTGTGTAAGGTGTGCAATCTATTAATCCTGTGTCATATTCATTTGAGGACCATAATGCAGGGTTAATGTTATTAAGTTCTGGGTGGTCCTGTATGTTTGCAAGAATCAGTGGCACTGGTGTAGAGACTGGAATGAGATCTGAGTGTACTCTTATGTCCTGATTCTTTGCTGATACCTGCAAGTCAAGCTTAATGAACAAATCTCTCCCTAACAGGCTGACTGGGCAATCTAGTATAATGCTGAATACAGAATCTGTGACGTATTCCCTGTCCATGGTCTCGAGTGGTAGTGAGTCAGTTTTAAAAGGTTTTGTCAAAACCCCATTAATTCACATAGAAGGCTCCCACTTCCTTCCTCCCACTCTTAGTCATCTAAGTCCACCCCTTTTAGTCGGACGCTGTGGTCCTCCTTTTTGTCTGTCAGTAATCTCCTAGCTGTCCAAAAGAACAGAGCTCAGATGTTTAGCACAACACTTAACATGTAACATGTAACTGCAAACATTGAAACAAACAGATCTGACAATACAGACATGAACACACAAAGGGCCCATAAAAACTTTTCATTGACTTCAATAATAAAAAAAAAATGTACAGCTTGATCAATGCTGTTGGCACCAATAAAAACCAAAAACTTCCAAAAAATAAATAAAAATAAAATTCTCAATGCGCATATTATATAAAAACAAAATACCGTATTCCATACACATTCACATACATTTTCATGTACTTAAAACAGCTCATAACCTCGCCCTCATACATAAAAACTGAATTGCACCCACAGCTCTCAGACTTCTTACATTTTTTAACTCCACTACAACTCAAAGCCATACCCATTCACATTCCACTGTATCATGTATCTTCCGATACAGTCAAACAATTTCTTTGTTTCATTCCAAAACTCGCAGCACAGACAAACACAGCTTTCCTGGAAACAGATATCCACACCACACACAGTTTGTTGCTGCGTTTTCCAATGTCTTCTGGTTTTCCCTCTGTGGTTAATCAACTCTTATAAGAAGACAATATACATGTTATAATCACAGTCATTTTGTTAAAAGCTGGATTCCCACATTACACTGCTTGGGCAGGAAAATGACCGAACAATTCTTCATCTTGTATAATATATTACACATTACTTACTCTGCATGATTTCCTTATCTCAGGAATGTGTTTGTGTGAAGGCGGGGGAAGTGGATTTCTATAGCTCACACTAGAACTAGATACATACAATTCTTATCCATTAACTGATGCTGTCTGAAGTCCACGTGGAGACGTTCTTTTTTATGGTAAGCATTAGTCTATCAGATTGTTAATAAATGTGAAAATAATTAGACTGTCATTCTGGAGAACCAGTAGCCCTGCCTCCAATTTCCAGCAATCCACAAATCTCCAGAAATCAATAACGCTTTCTGAGGGTTTTTGCTTACATGCTACGGCTACTGGGAGTGAAGACTTTTGTTTAAATACCTCTATTATGTGTTTTTCTATCTCCTTTCATATAATCCATATCCCATGAAGGGTTAGGTTCAAAATACGGTCAGGCGGCAGTGTCGCCTAAGCATAGACCCTTGACCATGTCCATGTGATATATGCTATTGTCTCCTTCCCTGGGAAAGGGGTCTACTGCTTCCATTGCCTCTGTCCACTCTGCCAAATTATCTACCCATGAGTTAACAAGGTAATACTTTGTAGGACTGACTCGGGCAACATATTGTTTACATGTTTCTCCTGGTTCTGGTTTAGGGTATTCTATCTTAGATTTTTTTTGACTACCCATTATTAAAACTTATTTTCTTACAAAAAGAATTCAAAACACAGAATGTTAGTCTTGGGCGACAGCTGTATACTTACGACCCAGCTTGTCACTTCCTCTTATATAACTATTAGACAAAACAAGTTATCATGCAAAACTTCAACAATTATCAAACAACTTATCATGCAAAACTTCTACAATTATCTTATTAAGAATCAAATCAAGCTGTTAAACCTTCTGTTTCCTAAACAGATCTTTTACGGGACTCCCTGAGCCCATTGAAGTGCACTTTCCTGGTTACTGGATTACCTGAATCCTTTCTGTTCCCGGAACAGATTTTTTACGGGGCTCCCGGAGCCCTCTGAAGTGCACTTGTCTTGTTACTGGATTCCCTGAATCCTAAGGCAAAAACTCCCTGAGTTTATGCTTACTGTATCCCTGACACAGTACTTCGAAGTCTATCTAAGGGTCCCTTATGTACTTACTTGAATCGAGACGTGGTCAGTGCCCCTGGAATGGCCTAAAGGACAAAAATCAGTGTCTCTTCTTACCAAACATCAGGGATGACCTTCCCAATCCCGGACGAGCCCCCAAATTGTAAGGAAATATTCTTATCTACCCCTTAATGTGTACCCCAGGTACAAGACTTCGGTATTCAGCTTGATTTGATCCTTATCTGATGCCAGAGAGAGCCATAATGAAGCAAGACACAGTGCTGTGCAATTTCAAAATGACTCTGAACTTTATTACCCTTTTAGACATATATATAGTACTCAATGACGTGATGTTTAATTTAAACAGTAACACATGTTTTTAGCCACCTAGTTATCTTCTACCAGAGTCCAAGGCTATCTATAACATGTGAGCAAAAAACTCTTAGTAATAGCTTATCATATGGACTTTTGACCTGCTACGTGTCCATGCTTGCGTAATTAATGTATGGAACATGATGTAATATAAGCTTATATAAAAGAAAGGCTTTGGATTGAAATAGAACCTTTCAGTAACCCTCAAAAACATTAGGAGCATGGGCCTGCTGGTGACCCTCTAAAACATTAGGGGCGAGGGCCTGCTGCTGATCTGACCATGGAAAAAATTATGGGTGAGGGCCTGCTGCTGAGCTGACCATCGAAAAAAATATGGTTGAGGGCCTGCTGCTGAGCCGATCATTAAAAAAATTATGGTTGAGGGCCTGCTGCTGAGCTGACCATCGAAAAATTATGATTGAGGGCCTGCTGCTGAGCTGAACATCGAAAAAATTATGGTTAAGGGGTCTGCAGGTGAGCTGACTCTCAAAAACATTAGGGGCGAGGGCCTGCTGCTGATCTGACCATGGAAAAAATTATGGTTGGGAGCCTGCTGCTGAGCTGACCATCGAAAAAATTATGGTTGAGGGCCTGGGACAGGACTGAGCTGACCCTCTAAAACATTAGAAACGAGGACAGCCTAATAAGCATGTTGATATGATGGAGGAGGAGGACGAGAGAAGGAAGATTGAAACATATTCCCCTTTTTTGTGGTGGAAGGGGTGCATGAAAATACAGTGTGTTCAATACACCATAAAAGCCACATTTAAAGACACAGAAGTGGATGGTTAAGCTGATAATAGCGGCATCGCCGCTCACCATCTGTGTTGATTCCATAAAGTTGCATACAACCTCACAGAGGTCAGACATCCATGCCCACTCGTCGCTTGTGAAGAGCGGAATCTGACTGGAAAGGCGACGACCATGTAGCAGCTGGTATTCCAGGACCACTACTGCCCTTTGCTGCTCACAAAGCCTGGCCAACATCTGTAACGTGGAGTTCCAGCGCATGCTCACGTCGCACAACACATTTTAAGCGATGCTGCAGCGTTGCCAGACCGGCAGCAGCTGTAGATGATTCTCGGAAATGGGCATACACGCGGCGCACCTTCACCAGTAGCTCAGGCAAATTGGGGTAGGTTTTGAGAAACCGCTGAACCACTAAGTTGAAAATGTGGGCTAGGCATGGTATGTGTGTGAGCTTGCTGAGCTCCAAAGCCACCACCAAGTTACAGCCATTATCAGACACAATCATGCCTGGTTGTAGGTTGAGTGGCGAGAGCCACAGCTTAGTCTCGTCCCTTATACCCTGCCACAGCTCTGCGGCGGTGTGCTGTTTGTCACCTAAACATATTAGTTTGAGCGGGTGGAAGTGGAGGAGGAGGTGGAGAAGGGGGAGGTTGCAGCCACTAATGTAGGTGGTGGCAGAAATCCTGATTGAAGTAGGGCCTGCAATCCTTGACATCGGTGGCACCTGTACCATCCCAGGGTAAGGCTCGCTCCCGGCCTCCACAACGTTCACCCAGTGTGCTGTCAGGGAAATGTAGCGTCCCTGGCTACAAGCACTTGTCCATGTGTCAGTCGTTAAGTGGACCTTCCCAATAACTGTGTTGGTCAGGGCATGGGTGATGTTACGGGACACATGCTGCTTCACTGGGCACACTGGGAAAAATAGTGGCGGCTGGGGACTGAGTAACGAGGAACCGACGCCGCCATCAGGCTGCGGAAATCCTCAGTGTTCACAAGCCTAAATGGCAACATTTCCAGGGCCAGCAATTTGGAAAGGTGCACATTTAGTGCTATGGCCTGTGGGTGGGTGGCTGGGTTTTTGCGCCTTTGTTCAAAGGTTTGGGGTATGGACATCTGTACGCTGCGCTGGGACACAGAAGTGGATGTGCTAGCTGATGGTGCTTGCGAAGGTCCAGGTGCATCGTGGGCGGCATCCGGCACTGCATCTTGGACAGGGGATTGGCCAGCACGTAGGGGAAGAGGAGGCAGTGGTTAGTGTTCACGTCCCTGCACAGATTGCCGCAAGGGGGTGCTCTGGGCAACAGTTGCTTCTCCCTTTTGCCACCCCACTGCCTCTTCCAGCCTGTTGCGGTGCTGCGGATCCCTCCCCTCTGTACTGCTGTCCTCACTTGGCTTGCCACCTTCCCAGGTTGGGTCAGTGATTTCATTGTCTATCACCTCCTCTTTCACTTCCTCACTCTGGTCATCCTCCTGACTTGTTGAACTAACAACAACCTCACTTTTTGACAATTGTGTATCATCCTCATCATCAACCTCTTGAGGCACTAATTGCCATTGACGTATTGGCAACTGTGTCTCATCATCATCATCCACCTCATGAAACACTAATTGCCATTCCCCACCATCATCTTCTTGTGACTGTGGATGCTCAAGAGTTTGGGAATCAGTGCATATGATCTCCTCATGTCCCTCTTCAAGTGGGCTTGGTGAGACACCCAAATCAAGGAATGGCGATGAAAAGAGATCCTCGGAATATCCGAGTGTGGGATCACTTGTTTGCCAAGACTCTACATGGTGGGAGGAAGGAGGATCAGGGTAAGGATTCATTTTGTCCAGACTCTTGGCTGCTGAGACTGGACTTTGTGGAAGACAAGGTGGTGTTTTACCAACTGGAAGCATTATCTGCTGCAATCCAACCGAGCACCTTGTCGCACTGGTGCAACTTCGAGAATGTCCTTGCCGCCCTGCATACTGGACATGAAGCTAGGTATCGCGGATGATTGTTTTTCTTGTGCTCTGGCAGCAGGCACAGTTTCACCGCGCCTAGGGCCACGGCCTCTGTGTGCACCATCAGCAGCACGGCCACTTCCCCGTCCCTTACTGTTTGCCTTCTGCGTATTAAATGGTATATATGCTTGCAAGTATGTCACACGTACAGTAGCACAGCTTTTGTAAGTGTATGCGCAAACAAATTAAACTGAATGTCACTGATATTTAGGATGTGCAAACGTTATACAGGAGATGCAGCGCAGGTAATGTCGCTGCCACCAGCAGCGAAAAAATTAGACTGAATGTCACTGATATTTAGGATGCGCAAACTGTCCGCAGCGGACACCGTTTACGTAAAGAGTACACTGGATGTCACAGATATTTTTAGCATGCGCACATGTTAAACAGGAGATGTAGAGCAGGTAATGTCACTGTTCCCAGCGTCTGCGGAAAAAGTACACTGAATGTCACAGATATTTTTAGGATTCGCAAACGTTATACAGGATATGTAGCGCAGGTAATATAACTGTCTGCAGCGGACACCGTCTATGGAAAAAGTACACTGGATGTCACAGATATTTTTAGGCTGCACACACGTTACACAGGAGATGTAGCGCGGATAATGTCGCTATCTGCAGCAGCCAAACAATTGCAAGCTATTTAGTGCAGGTTGCGCTAAAAATATATATTGCTGCCAGATACAACAATAGTCCTTGAAATGACTTTTGGGTCTCTAATCACACGCAATTTAGTGCAGGTTGCGCTAAAAATATATATTGCTGCCAGACAGAACAATAGTCCTTAAAAGGACTTTTGGGTCTCTAACAACAACCCTGCCTAACCAAAAAATAAAATTAAATTCCCTACACTATCTGTCGCTTCTGACTAAGACTGGCCGAACCACGTGTCATCGGGTGCTTTATAGCACCCGATGACGCGTTCCGGCCAGTCGATCACTGTAATGCCAGTAACCAACATGGCTACGGCATTACAGTGAGTGGCAGTACTTACCTGCATGTTTATTGGCTGCGTAGCAGCCAACAAACATGCAGGTAGGAGACTCGAGCATGGCGCTCGAGCACACGCGGTATTCGGCCGAACACCACATTAAAATTTATTTCACATTTTTATGTTTACCTTATGTTTAAATAATTTTAAATTATGTTATTTTTAATGTTCCATGTCAAAATATATATTTAAACCAAAAACCATAAAATCCAGCATTTTTCACACTGGCCATTAGGCCTAATAATAGGAGCCACTTCTTGGTCTGTACAGATCACTTTACAGCAGTTATCTGCGTATCTGTCATTCTAATCCTGCCTGTAATGATACCACCTCTGTGTATAGATAAGTCAGGATCCACCATTCACAATATCTATTCTTTCCTTGTACAATGACCTCTGCACAGGTCACAGAACATGCCTAGCAAACTCTCCCAAAGAAGTCAGTAGGGTCAGCTCCAGACAATTGTATATATGGCCCGTTTGGCTGCCGTAAAGCAATATTATTAATGCTTTCTAAATGCTGTTAAGAACAGCTCAGGCAAGATGGCCACTGAAAAAATCATGTTCAGGAAATAAAATAAAGAAATCATTAATTAGAAAATAGTATCGTATGTTTCGCACTATAAGACGCACCGGCCCATAAGGCGCACCTAGGTTTTTGAGGAGGAAAAGAAGAAAAAAAATATTTTGAACCAAAAGGTGTGCTTTTGGTGGATTTTGAACTAATGAGTGTCTGTGGATGACACTATTATGGGGGATCTGTGGTTGACGCACTGTTATGTGGGTCTATGGCTGACACTATTATGGGGGATCTGTGGATGGCACTGTTATGGGGGAACTGTGGATGACACTATTATGGGGGCATCTGTGGATGGCACTGTTATGGGGGCATCTGTGGATGGCACTGTTATGGGGGAACTGTGGATGACACTATTATGGGGGCATCTGTGGATGGCACTGTTATGGGGGCATCTGTGGATGGCACTGTTATGGGGGCATCTGTGGATAACACATATAGCATCTTATGCTATGTTTTATCCACAGATCCCCCCCATAACAGTGTCCCTGTGTAGTAAATGACCCCCAATACAGGGGGTCGGCATCTGGTTTTGTAATGGCAACGGGGCCCGGTGCAGTCACTGTATTCTATTATACCGGGCCCCGCTCACTGTAGTAATCATATCTAACCTGTAGGCAATGTTAAACTATAGAAATCGTAGTGAGTTACGCTGCATTACAGTAATACACTATATGAGTGTATTACTGTAGTGCAGCGGCGGCATGAAGCGCACGGCGTCATAGCAACCAATGACGCCGTGTGCTCCTGCTCTGAACAGGAATCCAGCCCGGAATACCACGGACCGCTCTCGGCCGCGGAACACGGCCGTGTGCATTCGGCCTAAGGAAGCTGGGATAACACGATCCATTTTGATATGATCTCTATCACAAGTTCTAAAAGGTAATTAACCACCATCCTTCTAAATATTCTTGTTTATGATGGGTATAGTCTCATCAATGGAGAGGGCAGGTAGAGGCTGCTTATGTCATTCACTTCTGTCTTTCTGCCCATTTCAGTCTGCATTGCCAGGGATAACAGGTCACAGAGATTGAGCACTTTATTAGATAAGGATTTTATTTTTCATTTTTAATAGCTACCATTTATGTATAATAACCTATAGAGTACCGAAGGACTGTCCAGGCTGAGGACCTGGCTGTTGGATTGATAAATTTGTACAAGTGCATTTACTGGATCTGTGTAAATATAAATTTGTATGGCATACAGTAGTTGATCTTTATTTTAAGCCGGATATATGGAGGAGATTTGTATTATAAATCATATCCTGGGTACTTAGGGGGCAATATGGACACCAAGTTATTTGGATTTCCAAATGACCATGCTGTTGTTGTAATGGTTTTATAATTTGCACAATTAACCTTGGGTTCTTATGAAGAGGGGGAAAGTGTTGTGCTGCTCTCGCAATAGACACTGCAGTCCAAAGATAACAAAACGAAAACATTTTTCGCCCCAGGGGTGCCAGGCAGAACAACAGCAAAAGAACTAATCCATCCTTGAAATATAGAGAATAAACTACGGTTTGATTTGGCTTGTCTCCTGAAGGATTGCTTCTTTTTGCATTTTTTCTTTCTGGACTTTTGGGTCATGATGATGAGTGCACAAAGCTTCTATTATAATTAGAACAATTTTTTATGATGTTGAATTGCAGTTATTTTGTAGTTGAACCTTTTGTGTTCTTTTAGGGTACTTTCACACTAGCGTTTTTCTTTTCCGGCGCTGAGTTCCATCCTATGGGCTCAAATCTGGAAAAGAACTGATCATTTTTATCCCCATGCATTCTGAATGGAGAGCAATCCGTTCAGGAGGCATCAGGATGCATCCAGTTCAGTCTTTTTTACTGATCAGGCTTTTCAGAAAACCGTAGCATGTTGTATTTTTACCTCCGGCCAAAAATCCGGAACACTTTGACTGAACGCCGGATCCGGCATTTTTCCCATTGACTTGCATTAATGCCGGATCTAGCGCCATGTGTTCCGTCAAACCGGATCCGGCTTTTGAATGTTAAACCCGAAAAATGTGCAAAAAAAGTTAAAGTCCATAAATGGCGGATCCGTTTTTTTCCAATGCATTTTTTCATTGTGATCAGAATCCTGATCAGGATTCAAATGTAATCCGTTTTCACACGTTTTTCCGACGCCAGAGTGAAAGTACCCTAAAAGCGTAAAATAGTTCTATATAATGGGACAGCTTCATCAATATATTTAGGTTACAGTTATTGCATATTGCATATACTGTGTCAGAATGTAAACAGTGGATTTATTGAGGGTGACAGAGGCTGGTAGTGGAGCACTGAAGTATAATTTTCTGTGGCTATATTGGAAAGTAAATTTTTAATCGGGGGTAGATTTCATATGTATTATTAAGTCAAATGCTACAAAGTTACATTTACTTGCAATACAGTATATAAAAATAGCATGTCTTTTGCAAAATGCGCATTCCAAGTTTCAGTTATGTACCAAGAATCATAATAAAACTATTACCTACCTTTCATGTTGAGGATATAACTGTCCTTCCCTCTGCTCGGCTACTCTGTGGAAAACAGCATAGAAGTAAAATGCAACAGCAAACAATAGAGGAAGAAAAAATGAGAGTAGTGTAAATGGAATAATATCGATGTAGTGGCACTGTATCAATCTCAGCCACGCTGCCTCGATGGTCTTAATACTAGAAATCTACTGGGGTCTTTTTTCAGTGAATATTTTATTGAGTTTAAAGTAAAACAAAGAAGCAAAAATTAGGTACAAAATGATATGTTCAGTAAACACTAAACACCATGGGGGTCGATTTAGGGCTCTTTCACACTTGCGTTCTTTTCTTCCGGCATAGAGTTCCGTCGTCGGGGCTCTATGCCGGAAGAATCCTGATCAGGATTATCCTAATGCATTCTGAATGGAGAGAAATCCGTTCAGGATGCATCAGGATGTCTTCAGTTCTGGACCGGAATGTTTTTTGGCCGGAGAAAATACTGCAGCATTCTGCGCTTTTTGCTTTGGCCAAAAATCCTGAACACTTGCCGCAAGGCCGGATCCGGAATTAATGCCCATTGAAAGGCATTAATCCGGATCCGGCCTTAAGCTAAACGTTGTTTCGGCACATTGCCGGATCCGACGTTTAGCTTTTTCTGAATGGTTACCATGGCTGCCGGGACGCTAAAGTCCTGGCAGCCATGGTAAAGTGTAGTGGGGAGCGGGGGAGCAGTATACTTACCGTCCGTGCGGCTCCCGGGGCGCTTCAGAGTGACGTCAGGGCGCCCCACGCGCATGGATGACGTGATCGCATGGACACGTCATCCATGCGCATGGGGCGCCCTGACTTCATTCTGGAGCGCCCCGGGAGCTGCACGGACGGTAAGTATACCGCTCCCCCGCTCCCCACTACTACTACGGCAACCAGGACTTTAATAGCGTCCTGGGTGCCATAGTAACACTGAACGCATTTTGAAGACGGATCCGTCTTCAAATGCTTTCAGTTCACTTGCGTGTAATTCCGGCAAATGGAGTACACGCCGGATCCGGACAACGCAAGTGTGAAAGGGCCCTTAGATGCTGGTCGATTTAGATGCTGTGCCAAAGTTATGTAGAGGCGCATCCTCTGCATAACTTTGGTGTATCCATCATTCCCTTGCTGGCGTAGATTTAAACAATTTTCTATGCCTAAAACAGGTATAGAAAATGATAAATGAGATGGGCCTTCCTGCCCGCCCCCCTCCCCACCCCCTTTTTTATACCTGGTGTTAGTGGAGAAAAGTCTGATTGCAGTGCTAATAACTCTTATGCCGTGTTCTGCAACAAATATATGCCAAAAAAAGATGTATATCTATTTGTAAATAACCCACCATATATTTAAAAGAGAATATAGCCTATGATGTTATGAAAAGGTAAATAATGGATATGATAAGTCTTCATATATATATATATATATATATATATTAAGTAGACAAATGATAATAGAAAGAAAAAAGGGGAGGAGGAGAAAAGGGGGAGGATCATAATGGGAAAGCAAGAAAACAGATGTTATTTGTCATCCAACCAATCTCTAATGCTACCTCACATCCGTGATGTCTATGAACAGATAAACCACAAAAGAATTTAGACTAGAACCTTCAGAATCACAGGTGCATATCCATGAATCAGATATAATTATAAAAAACAAAATGGCTGCACACCATAATACATACAAACAATAGAGCTAAGAAATGGGGTCATTCTAAATAAAAGTGGTACAATACCGACTGTAAATGAGTTAATGGAAGCTCTTAGCTCACATATTTGCTTAAACATGTGTTGGACCCATCTACCAGACGTCAAGGTGGCTTCCACAGATGGGTCCCTAACACTAAATATACTGCCTTTCTTTGGACTTACTAGTAAGTCTAAAGAGAGGCAGTGTATTTAGTGTTAGGGACTAGAGTTGAGCGGACACCTGTATGTTCGGGTTCGACAGGTTCGACCGAACTTTTAAAAAAAGTTTGGGTTCGGGACCTGAACTTGACCCGAACTTGACCCCGAACCCGGAACTTTTGGCCACTAAAATGGCTCTAAAATAGCCCTGGAAAGAGCTAGAGGGCTGCAAAAGGCAGCAAAATGTGCTTAAGAGCATAGCAAATGCTCTGCAAACAAATGTGGATAGGGAAATGAATTAAAATAACATAAAAGACCTTAAAAAAATAAAAATTAGAATTGATCTAGGAGGAAGAGGTTGAGGAGGTGGTGAATGGGTGGATGTGGCGGTGTAGGCTCACGGGGTGGTCTTGGTGGAAGCGGCGGCGAAGGAAGAATAGGTAGCCAATACAGATGTGTGTTATTTTGCATTTTACATAGGGGTATCCCCCAAAATATTGGGACATTTAAAAAAAAAAAAAAGGATTAAGTGCACTTGAGTACAAGGATGGATGGTTGAGGCTGTTAGAACTGTCTATTCTGCACAAGGTACAGACAAGTCTTGTGGGATCCAGGCCTGGTTCATTTTAATGAACGTGAGCTTGTCCACGTTGGCTGTGGACAGGTGGCTGTGTCTAGAAAAGAAGATGGCTTCGGCAGCATTCCGCAATATCAAAACGATCCTTTATTCGTACCTCCAGACACAATTGGCAACGTTTCGACTGTACACCAGTCTTTGTCAAGCCTAATGACATACATTCTGGTAGGCATATATATACCCCCCACATAAAAGACACACCCCGTTACATCATCAGTACAAATCACTACACAATAGTATACACATGTTGATATTACAACTCACAGTTAATGATATGTCCACCCCGCTCATATTGTTCACCTCGGCGTTCCAATGTCTGTAATGCGCAGCCGCATCTCAATGTATTTGCATACCGGAAGTATCATACGTTGTCATGGCTCCCGGCGGCGCACGTGTCTCCAGCCAATGTGCTGCAGGACGCACTCACTGACGTCACAGCTTGTGCGTCCACCCCATGACCCCCACTCAAGTGCGCACAACAGTGCGTCAATAGCGTTAGTCACGTGGGGTACGCAGCCAATGAAGACACGGAGCAAACATCGGCGCCATGGCAACGATGACGCCACGGTCACCGCTACTTATTACATGTGTGATCTGTATCTAAAATGACCGGGTCTATATATTACAGAACCTCCGCTTACAGCGATAATCACATGACTATAGAGGGAAATTAATCCTGACCCCACATATACACGCACGTAACAGCAGATGGAAAAATACATAACCTCATAAGTGTGGTACACAATAACCACACATAACCATCATCTGGATAGTGTATCCCATATATACATCACATATGGACCATCAACATGGTCCTTTGACATATAGACTAAAGGCTGTTACACCGGGGATGTGCCACATATATATTAAAAACATGATGTCACTATACTGAGAGGACAAAAGGTGGCTGTGTCTGTCTGTAATGATGCCTCCTGCCGTGCTAAATACACATTCAGAGAGTACACTGGCTGCATGGCAGGCCAGCACCTCCAAGGCATACAGGGCAAGCTCTGGCCATGTGGACAATTTGGAGACCCAGAAGTTGAATGGGGCAGAACCATCAGTCAGTACGTGTAGTCGTGTGCACAGGTACTGTTCCACCATGTTGTTCAAATTATGCCTCCTGCTAACACGCTCCATATCAGCAGTTGGGGCCGGTTGCTGCGGCGAGGTGACAAAGCTTTTCGACATGTCGGCCATGCTAACCCTGCCTTCTGAGGTGCTGGCACTGACACAGCTGCGTTTGCGACCTCTTCCTTCTCCCCTGCCTTCGCCTTGTGCTTCCACTTGCCCCCCGGCGTCAGATTTCATAGATGTGACCTGTAGTCCTATGTAACACCCAGTGGCGGATTATAATTGGGGCGTTTGGGTCGGTAGCCCCGGGCCCGGCATTGCTGGGGGGCCCAACGCTAAACCAAACGCCCACAAACTACGGCGGGGCATGGGAGTGCATAGTTCCCTGCCCCGCTGCCGCCCGCTGATTACTGCCATAGGCTTCAGGCCTAGTAGGCCTGAAGCCTATGCGGAAGTAAAATCCCGGCGTAGGCGGGTGTGATGACGTCATCACGCCACGCCTGTGCCCGGACGCAGCACACTGACGTGTGTGTGCAGCGCGCCTGCACCATCTGCAAGTGAGCGCTGACTGGGACACAGGTAAGTATTAGCTTTTATTTTTTTTATTTTTTGTGTGCCAACTGCCAACTTTGGGGTACATTACTGAAGGGACAGTGGAGGGAAAACTACTACTTGGGTGCAAATTACTAGTATGGGGGAAATTAAAACTGTGGGGGCAGTGTGGGGGACAATTAGTACAGTGGGGCAAATTACTACCATGGGGAGAATTAACACTGTGAGGGCAGTCTGAAGAAATTAATACTGTGGGGGCAGTGTGGAGAAATTAATACTGTGGGGGGCAAATTACTTAATAGATGGCAGTGTTGGGGAAAATTATCTAATGGGGGCAATGTGGGAGGTTATTACTTGATGGGGCAGTGTGGAGGGCAAATTACTTAATTAAGGGCACTGTGAGGGCAAATTACTATATGCAAGGCAGTGTCGGGGCAAATTACTTAATGGATGGCAGTGTCGGGGCAAATTACTATATGGATGGCAGTGTCGGGGCAAAATTCTTAATGAAGGGCAGTGTCGGGGCAAATCATCTAATGGGGTCAGTGTGGGGGGTTATTACTTGATGGGGGCAGTGTGGGGGGCAAATTACTTTGTGGGGGGTATTACTACATGGGAGGCAGTGTGGAAGAAATTACTGTATGGAGCAGTATGGGGGAAATGACTATATGGGGGCAGTGTGGGGGAAACTACTGTATAGAGCAGTGGGGGGGAAATTACTGTATGGAGCAGTGGGGGGAATTACTATATGGGGCAGTGTGGGGGAATAAATATATAGGGGCAGTGTGGGGGAAATAAATATATGGGGGCAGTGTGGGGGAAATTACTATATGGGGCAGTGTGGGGTAAATTACTATATGGGGCAGTGAGGGGGAAATTACTTTCTGGGGGCAGTGTGGGGGAAATTACTTTCTGGGGGCAGTGTGGGGGAAATTACTATATGGGGCAGTCTGGGGGAAATTACTATATGGGAGCAGTGTGGGCGAAATTACTATATGGGGCAGTGTGGGGGGCGTTTCTATTAGGGGACATTATTTTTCAGGGACACTATACAGGCATTATTACCTGGAGCACAATATAGGATGTTATTATTAATGGGGGCACTCTAGGGGACATTATAACTGCTGTAGACAGGGACCTTTGGGGTAATTTATCAAACTGGTGTAAAGTAGAACTGGGTTAGTTACCCATAGCAACAGATTTCACCTTTCATTTTTCACAGCTTCTTTGTAAAATGAAAGGTGGAATATGATTGGTTGCTATGGGCACCTAAGCCAGTTGTAATTTACACCAGTTTGATATATGACCCCAATTATGAGAACTCTAACGTGTTCTGTGTAACAAACTCTGTAGAGAAGAGATGCAGCTGAAAGAATTTGTCATGGCGGTCTGGGTCAAACGGAGAAGAGGAAAGAGAAGATCTACATGACAGGAGATGTCACTGGAAGTAACAGGTATGTGGTTCTGTATTCCCCTATATGTAGAGCTGGCTCACTACTGCGCCAGGATTTTACTACCGCATAGGCTTCAGTAGTGTTCACGAATATTTGAATTGCGAATTTTAATCGCGAATATCGACACTTCGAGAATTCGCGAATATTTAGAATATCGCAAAATATATTCGTAATTGCGAATATTGGATTTTTTTTAAAATACCAGTTCTTGTGAATTTTTTATGTGCATATTTTATGCAAATTTTCGCAATCAAGAAAATAATGCCTGGAGATCATGAATTCGCGAATTCTCGAATATATGGCGAATATTCGCACAAATATTCGCGAAATATCGCGAATTCGAATATTGCCCTGCCGCTCATCACTAGGCTTCAGGCCTATTAGGCCTGAAGCCTATGGCGGTGATCGGTGGACGGCAGCGGAGCAGGGAACTATGCACTACCGTGCCCCGCCGTAGTTTGTGGGCGTTTGGTTCGGCGTTGGGCCCCCCAGCGATGCCGGGCCCGGGGCTACCGACCCAAACGCCCCAATTATAATCCGCCACTGCAGGGCACACAGGTCTCGCATAGAGGCCCAATCATTGGTGGTGAAGTGGTGCTGTTCCGCAGTGCGACTCACCCGTGTGTGCTGCAGCTGAAACTCCACTATGGCGTGTTGCTGCTCGCACAGTCTCTCCAGCATGTGCAAGGTGGAGTTCCACCTGGTGGGCACGTCGCATATGAGGCAGTGAGCGGGAAGGCCGAAGTTACGCTGTAGTGCAGACAGGCGAGCGGCAGCAGGATGAGAACGCCGGAAGCACGCACAGACGGCCTCCACTTTATGCAGCAGCTCTGACATCTCGGGGTAGTTGTGAATGAATTTCTGCACCACCAAATTCAGCACATGCGCCAGGCAAGGGTTGTGCGTCAAACCGGCTAGTCCCAGAGCTGCAACGAGATTTCGCCCATTATCGCACACCACCAGGCCGGGCTTGAGGCTCACTGGCAGCAACCACTCGTCGGTCTGTTGTTCTATACCCCGCCACAACTCCTGCGCGGTGTGGGGCCTGTCCCCCAAACACATCAGTTTCAGTACGGCCTGCTGACGTTTACCCCTGGCTGTGCTGAAGTTGGTGGTGAAGGTCTGTCGCTGACCGGATTAGGAGGTGGTAGAAGAGGAGGAGGAAGCCGAGTAAGAGGAGGAGGCAACAGGAGGCAAAGAATGATGCCCTGCGATCCTTGGTGGCGGAAGGACATGCGCCAAACAGCTCTCCGCCTGGGGCCCAGCCGCCACTACATTTACCCAGTGTGCAGTTATAGCTATAGCGTCCCTGGCCATGCTTACTGGTCCACCTATCTGTGGTTAGGTGGACCTTGCCACAGATGGCGTTGCGCAGTGCACACTTGATTTTATCCGATACTTTGTTGTGCAGGGAGGGCACGGCTCTTCTGGAGAAGTAGTGGCGGCTGGGAATGACGTACTGTGGGACAGCAAGCGTCATGAGCTGTTTGAAGCTGTCCGTCTCCACCAGCCTGAATGACAGCATTTTAAAGGCCAGTAGTTTAGAAGTTCTGGCATTCAGGGCCAGGGATCGAGGGTGGCTAGGTGGGAATTTATGCTTTCTCTCCAAGGTTTGGGAGATAGAGAGCTGAACGCTTCCATGTGACATGGTGGAGATGCTTGGTGACGGAGGTGGTGGTGTTGGTGGCACATCCTCTGTTTGCTGGGTGGCAGGTGCCAACGTTCTTCCAGAGGCGGAGGAAGAGGCCGAGGCAGCAGCAGAAGAGGGAGCAGGAGGGGCCTGAGCCCTTTCTTGGTTTTGAAGGTGTTTACTCCACCTCAGCCCGTGTCTCGGATGAAGATGCCTGGTCATGCAGGTTGTGCTAAGGTTCAGAACGTTAATGCCTCGCTTCAGGCTCTGATGGCACAGCGTGCAAACCACTCAGGTCTTGTCGTCAGCACATTGTGTGAAGAAGTGCCATGCCAGGGAACTCCTTGAAGCTGCCTTTGGTGTGCTCGGTCCCTGGTGGCGGTGGCCAGTAGCAGGTGAACTGTCTTTGCCACGGCTGCTCTGCTTTTGCACCCTGCTCCCTCTTTCGCTGCGCTGTTGGCTCGGTCTCACCACTGCCTCTTCCTCCGAACTCTGAAAGTCAGTGGCACGACCTTCATTCCATGTGGGGTCTAGGACCTCATCGTCCCCTGCATCGTCTTCCACCCAGTCTTCCTCCCTGACCTCCTTTTCGGTCTTCACACTGCAGAAAGACGCAGCAGTTGGCACCTGTGTTTCGTCATCATCAGAGACGTGCTGAGGTGGTATTCCCATGTCCTCATCAGGAAACATAAGTGGTTGTGCGTCAGTGCATTCTATGTCTTCCACCCCTGGAGAAGGGCTAGGTGGATGCCCTAGGGAAACCCTGCTAGCAGAGTCTTCAAACATCATGAGAGACTGCTTCATGACTTGAGGCTCAGACAGGTTCCCTGATATGCACGGGGGTGATGTGACAAACAGATGGGCATGGGTTTCAGGCGCAACCTGTGCGCTTTCTGCAGAAGACTGGGTGGGAGATAATGTGAATGTGCTGGATCCACTTTCGGCCACCCAATCGACTATCGCCTGTACTTGCTCAGGCCTTACCATCCTTAGAACTGCATTAGGCCCGACCAAATATCTCTGGAGATTCTGGCGCCTACTGGGACCCAAAGTAGTTGGTTCACTAGGACATGTAGCTGGGCCCGAACGGCCACGTCCTCTCCCTGCAGCAGTGGCTCCACCAACACCACCACCATGACCATGACCGCGTCACTTATTAGAATTTTTCCTCATGATTAGCGTTCCGCCAAGCAAGAAATTAAAAATAAAGGGAACGGTATATATGGGCTGGTTAATATGACAGATTCCCAGCAAAATTGATTTATTTCAGCTACTTCTAAATAGGTTCGGTCACACACAGATAGTGTCACAGTGGTGTATATGGGCTGGTTAATATGACAGATTCTCAGCAAAATAGCTTTAGTTCAGCTACTTCTAAATGGGTACGGTCACACACAGATAGTGTCACAGCGGTGTATATGGGCTGGTTAATATGACAGATTCCCAGCAAAATAGATTTTTTTCAGCTACTTCTAAATAGGTTCGGTCACACACAGATAGTGTCACAGCGGTGTATATGGGCTGGTTAATATGACAGATTCCCAGCAAAATAGATTTTTTTCAGCTACTTCTAAATAGGTTCGGTCACACAAAGATAGTGTCACGACCCTTGGTTAAGTCGTGACTCTGTGTCTACACGTGCGGTTGCCGTTGGCAACGGTGTTTGCGTGTGAGGCATTTTCCCTGGGTTCTGGTTTTTCCCCATTTTTGGTTTGCACAGGGTTAAATGTTTTGTGGTGGGTGTGACATGTGGCCTCTTTATATGTTGGTGTGTTGCTGCCTGAGGTCAGAGTTTGCTTGTCAGCCTGTGTTGGAGCTTTACTCCCTGGCTGTATGTTTGATGTCTGTGTGAGCCACCCTTATTTGTCATTCTGTTTCCTTTGCTGTGTCAGTTTGTCCCCTCTGGTGTGTTTCTGTTTTCCCTCCCCCACCTGGTGTATGTACAGTAGTTTTGGTGTGGTCCCTGTTTGGAGGTGTGCATGGTGGTGTGATGCCTTCGAAAGAGGGTGCAGCATGTATTGCCTGCTGTTTTCGGCATACATGCGCATTCTCCAGAGGGAGAGCGTTATGGGGTTCACCGTTAACGGCGCGGTTGGTGGCTTATTCCCCGCCACCTTGCTAACCGTGTCCGTGTTGGTGACCCCTCGTCCCTCTCAGGGTTCCTTGCTCTGGCCGTCTGCTGGCAGTATTCCTTGGTATACCTGCTCGGTGCTGGTCTGGGAATTTCTGAAGGCTAAAGGGGGTCCAACACCGTATTAGTATGGTGTTCCTAATAATTCTTTAGGTGAGTGTATAGTGTGGCATCTAGCCAATCAACCATATCTACATTATCTTTCAGGACATCCATGGGGTCCATGAACAGATAAAGCCATCAGTTGGATTATTATTAGAGATGAGTGAATTTTGATTCGGCTGCTTCACCGAAGTTCACAAATTGGATTCGTTCAAAATTACTTTATCGTGAATCACATTCCATTGTATGTAGCGGGTACAATGACGAGGAACGGCGATCGATCACCCCCTGTCATTGAACCCCTCAGATGCTGTGGTTAATGCTAGTTGCAGTATCTGATAGTCACATTTAGACCTTTCAGGGGTCATCACGTCATCACGCTGGGCACACACAGTGTATCATCAAGATTTGGCTTGTTTTCTTCAATCAAGATGGCCTAGACAGCACCTCAGAGAGCAAATGGATGAGATGAATATGTATTATTTTTTTACCACCATTTCAGGAAAAAATGATTCATTAGCACAAAGCGACAGGAAATTCGGCTTCACGGCGAATCAAATTTTTCCTGAAATTCGGATTGAAGTCAGTTCATTTAGCTTCAATTTGCCCAACACTAATCATTATCATCAGCAGCCATATTTTTGTTTCTCATGGTTGACTCCTATGACCCATTCACTCAGAGAGAAAGCTACACTTAACTTTCAGTGGTGGAGAACAGTCATACTGTTCATGGCAAAGAAACAGCATAAGAGGCCCTTCTTGATCACAGACAATGGAGGTTAATGGAAGACTATTCTGAGGAATAGCAATAAAGTATCTATTGGTGAGGGTGCTTCAAAGTTACGCAGATTTATCAATGTATTTACTTTTGTTTTCTGGCCTAAGTACTTTGAAAAATATGGTATGTGGGTATACTGCACTTATTTTTACACACATAGAGTTATGTGCCTGAAAAAGCAGCTATGGTTTCACTTTTTTTTACATTGTGTCTTTCAGTTTTCACTACTTTTACGCTGTACATTTTTTTGATACCTGGCAACCTCTGGGAGTGTAATATCATCATCTCTTTTGGTATAGAGTAATGGACGGGTTAATTTGAGTTTCTCTGGTACTCTAGGGTTATAGAGGGGTTAATCGAGCTGATCTCTTCTTGAGTACGGTGCTCTGGGTCAATTATATAGTTTTTGGATCAATAATTCAAAAACTGTAAAAAGGTTTACTCATTCTTTTATGTAAAAATCAGAAACCAGTGAGATAAATGAGAATAAGAGGCACCTAGAAGAAATAAATACTGTATTTTTCTGCGTATAAGACTACTTTTTAACACATGAAAATCTTCTCAAAAGCCGGGGGTCTTCTTATACGCCGGGTGTCGTCTTATATGTCGGTATACGGCGTGCTGAAACTTACTTCCTAGCCGGACTGGAGGCTAGCTAAGCCACAGTGCGCTGCATCCCGGCCAGCCGCTACTGAAGCAGCCCCCTCTCCCTGCTTTCAGTGGTTTTCTCATGCCGGCAGTATCACATTGCGCACTACCGCTCAGATCGTCTTGAAGACACGGAGGGCTGGGCAGGCAGGAAGAGCTGACCCACCCAATCCAAGCCGGCTTTGTATGCAGTGTGCACAGAAAATACAGGTACATCGCTTGCCGTGATTGGCTGGGTGTTGTATACTGGGTTGGATTGGTGATTCTGAGGCAAGGCAAGGGGGAGCAGGAGCATCTGCACTTCAGCCAATTCTAATGTTGGAACGGCGGATCTCTAATGAAGTTTGGTGTGCATCTTATCTGTGGTGAAAAAACAGAGTCTATCTGGGGAGCAGATACATATGGTGGTAAATACAGTACAGCACCAGTATCTGTACATACAGTACAGCACCAGTACATACAGTACAGTATACAAATGGCTAACAATCAAGACCCCATCATGGCTCTACCAGCAAGAAGAAAGAAATATGAAGCCAGTTTCAAACCTAAAGTTGTAAACTTTGCCATGGAAAATAATAACTGCGCTGCTGCAAGACAATATGGAGTAATAGAAAAGATGATTCGGGACTGGAAAGCAAATGAAAAAGAGTATGCCAAGGGGTAAGTGTGCATTAAGAAGAGGCACCCCACATTGGCCAGAACTCGAAAAACATGTAGCAGACATGATGAATGAGCATCGCCAAAATGGTTATGTAGTGACACGAAATAAAATAAGTTTGTTTGCACTTCAGTGGGCCAAATCTAACCCAGATCACAGCAACAAATTTAAGGCCACTGTATCCTGGTGTACTAGATTCTTGGAATAGCATAATATGGTACTGAGGCAAAAGACGAAAATTGCACAACAATTACCTGCAGATCTTGATGCCAAAGTAAATAGCGTTGGAGGGGTAGTCTTATACGGTGAGTATAGCCCAAACCCTATATTTTAACTGGAAAACTTGGGGGTCATCTTATACACCAAGTCGTCTTATACCCAGGAAAATACGGTAAATATTTTTGGGTTATCATATAGAAATGTGCAACAGGCTCCTCCCCCCAGGGCCCTCCTATAACACGACCCAGGTTTAGGAATGCCGAGTGGTATAGTGTGGCCTAAAATGTCTCTTTATATGTGTCACGGTGCTCCTACATGCATAATGCAGGACCCCAGGATTTTTTTTTTTTTTTATTGACAATTTTTATTGTTTTGTATTTACCATAGCAAGGTACAAGCTAGATGATAAATTGTAACAACAATACAAGTGACAAAAAAGAAGGCAGCAAATACATTCGAAAAATTGTCACAAGTTCAAGTAACTGACTGGCGATTAGGCCCAACATTGACAGGTATTAGCTATTATTAGACATAGGTAAGATTCAGGTCAAACAAATTGACAAGGACGTTAGATCCTATTTCCTGATATGAAAGGGAGGAACCATATGTGGTCCCCAGATTTTACCATTAGAATATGAACAGGATCTTCTCCTCACATGGATACATATTGATATAGATTGTTATACAAGTCCCCTATATTTTTTCCATGGTGACCATATCTTCAGAAAAGAAGATCTAGAATGTGCTTCCCAATGGGAGATTTCCTCCAGCCTATATATCTGATCTACTTTATTGATCCAATGGTCAATACAGGGGATGTCTGAAGACAGCCAGTGTGTTGGCAGGAGTAGTCTAGCAGCTGCCAGTAAGAGTGAAAAGAGGGATGATTTGTGTGGTCCTATATTACCCATCTCCAGGGATATCAAGGCCACTTCTGGTGAACAGGGGAGGGATGTCTGACATATCTGGTTGCAAAGTTGAAGTATCTTGAGCCACCAAGGCTTAATTAGGTTGCAAGACCACCAGATGTGCATGAACGTGCCTTTCGATACATGACATCTCCAGCAAACATCAGATGCTGTTGAGCTATACATACATGTCTTATCTGGGGTCTTATACCAACACATAAGAATTTTGTAGCTATTCTCTTGTATGCGTATACACCTGGATAGCTTATGAGGAGAGATTAAAAGTTTGGTGATCTCTTGGGGTGACAGGCTACGTTGTAAGTCTCTTTCCCAAAGGCCCACAATTGCAGGTTTAAGAAGAGAGGAGGGAGATTTCAGGTTTTTATATATTTTAGAAATAGTTTTGGGTGGGTATACATTACTACCCAGCAATACCTCAAACCAGCTAGATTCCTTTGTTTGGGAGACATTTTTTGCCCATAAAAGAGCCTCTGTCCTGAGGAAGTGCTGTAGGATAGGGTTGTGAATCTGTGTATCTAATAACGTGCAGATTTCCGAGTCAGAAAGAATACAGCCCTCTTTATCTAGTAGCTTTGAGGTGGCAATCTCTGAAGATCTTAGGGATACTGGGCAGCTCTCTCTTAGTTCCTTGGGAGCCAAATGAATGATGTCTTTCATAAGCAAAAGGGGAGAGGGAAGTGTTGGACCTTCAGGGCCTGCTGTGAACCACTTCCAAACCTTTAGGGTGTTGCGAGTGAGAGGATTGGCTATCAAGCTAGGTGGTGGGAGTGGCTTATTAGCCAGCAGAAGCGCTCAAATAGGGGATGGGAGTAGTGCATTCTCTAATTTGGGCCAGAATTTGTGAGCAGGTTCTCTAATCAAGTCAATAGCCCTGGAGAGTTGGATTGCATTCATGTAGGTCTCAGGGTCGGGGAGACCAATACCACCTTTAGCTCTAGACTTGGTTAGAGTATCAAAGGAGATGCGGGGGCTTTTACCTTGCCAAATAAATTTGCGAATAGTTTTATTCAGAGAGGTAAAATATGATTTAGGTATTTCAATAGGGAGAACTTGCATCAGGTAGGTGAGTTTCGGCATAATCAGGGACATAAAAATGTTCTTTCTACCAAACCACGAGAGAGTCTAGGGAGTCCATCTGAGCCTGCATAGATGCTAAGAGGGGGTTATAATTTAGCCTGAATAAGTCAGGTAAGTGGGGGGATAGTTTGACCCCTAAATAGGTTAATTGTTGGGTTTGCCAATTGAATGGGGAATTCGCTTGAAGAGAGAAGATGCTAGCAGGAGAGAGGCCTATGTGAAGCACCTGGGTCTTGGAGGGGTTAACCTTGAAGTTTGAAAGGGAACCAAAAAGACTAAGAGTTGATAGGATCTTGGGCATGGATTTATGAGGGTTGGTGGTAATGATTAATAAATCGTCAGCAAATGCTGCTAGTTTAAATTCTCTTGTTCCAACTTTCAAACCTCCAATATCTCCGTTTTGTCTAAGGGCTTGCAAAAGGGATTCCATCACTAGTACAAATAAAAGGGGTGAAAGGGGGCACCCTTGTCTCGTCCCATTTCTAATGGAAAAGCAAGAGGACAACAATCCATTGACTGACATGGACGCCGAGGAGCAAGTGTACATTGCAAATATTGCATTGATATATGGTTCAGGGAATTGAAATTTTGACAGAGTCAATCCGATATATGACCAATCCACCCTGTCAAATGCTTTCTCGGCGTCCGTGCAAATCAGGACCAAGGGAGTGTGTTTATGAGAAGCATAGTACAAGGAGTCTAAAATTTTTGTAGTGTTATCCTTCCCCTCTCTCCCTTTTACAAAGCCTACCTGGTCTGGATGGATTAGTTCAAGTAAGAAGCTCTGTAACCTTGTGGCTAACATCTTGGCTATAAGTTTAAGGTCTACATTAAGTAGGGAGATTGGGCGGTAGTTGGAGCACAATGTGGAGTCTTTGCCTTCTTTGGGTATTATTGTTATAGTGGTTTTAGTCATATCAGGTGAGAGAGGGAGGTTAGACATAGCCAAATTACAGACAGGGAGTAGGTGAGGGAGGAGTGTGTTCTTGAAGGATGAGAAATAAGTTATGGGGAGACCATCCGGGCCGGGACATTTACCTCTAGGGGTAGCTTTAATGGCAGCTTCTAGTTCCGGAACAGTGAAAGGTTTGGCTAAAGACTCCCGTTGTATTAGAGTTAAGGCTGGGAGGTCAGGTGTGTCTCAAAAGGAGTTAGTGTTGGTTTCCCTATCCAAAGAGGGATTAGGTGGGTCAGGGACTGGAAGGTTATAGAGAGAACTGTAAAATAGCCTGAATTGATCAGCTATCTCTTCCGCCTTGAACACTAGGGTACCTTGTTGCGACCTAAGAGATTGAACGTAGCGGTAGTTTCTTCTCTGCTTAATGCGGTTCATCACATATTTAGAGGCCTTATTGCCGTGGGCAAAAATTTTCTGCTGAACAGTCAAGAAAAACTTGGCTGAGCATTCATTTAAATTTTTTTTTTATTGAGCTCTGAGGGAAGAAAGTTCCGCTAGTTGTAACTCCTTCAGGGACTGTTTATGCGCATTCTCTGCCATGTGGATTTTTGCCAGCAAATCACTGAGTTTTTTCTCTGATTCTCTCTTCAGAAAGGAGCAGAGACCAATTAACCTGCCTCTAATGTATGCTTTATGAGCATCCCAGAGGACTTGGGGGGATATCTCGGAAGTGTTGTTTATTAGAAAGTATTCCTCAAGGTAAGAGGATATGAGAGCAGTATGTTTTGCGTTGTTTAGCAGGGATTCATTAAATCTCCAGTTGGTTTGTCTATTAATTTTTTGGTCTGGGTGTATTTCACAGAAAATCGGGGCATGGTTGGACAAGGTAATATTTCCAATTTTTGGGAATGAGCAGTATTGCAGTTTCTCCTTCGGGATAAAAATATAATCAATTCTACTGTATGAATTATTAGCAGGGGAATAAAAGGAGTAGTCAATAGTTTCAGGATTGTGGCAGCGCCAAACATCTAAAACTCCCAGGTTATGTAATTTCGAATGCAACAATCTGAGAGTTTTCGTCGAGGCTGATGATTTTTTGGAAGAGGTGTCTATTAAGGGGTTCAAAGCTATATTGAAGTCACCTGCCACAATCAGAAAACCTTCCCTATGCTTCTCTATCAGAGAAAGGACTGGGGTGAGCCAGTTATTTTGATCTACATTTGGGGCGTATATGTTTACAAAAGAAAACATGGATTGTCTCACTTGGCCTATGAGGATTAAGTATCGACCATCCGGGTCTTGAACGTGCGCTTTGTATTGAAAAGGAAGTCCCCTACAAAAACCAATGCTGACTCCCCTCGAGGCCGCACCCCCAGCACCACAATGATACCAGCAAGGGAATTTAGAGTGAGAAAGGTTGGGATAATTCTCATGTTTGAAGTGTGTCTCTTGTAAAAAGACCACTGAGCATCTCTCCCTGTGTAAGAGAGAGAAAATCTGGGATCTCTTAGAAGGGGATCACAGTCCCTTAAAATTGTATGAAGCTAATTTAAAATCTGCCATATCTCATCAGAGGGACTGAAAGTTGTGTATGGAGTAAGTGGTGTAGTAACGGAAATCTGACCAACCAGCAGCAAGGTGGAGGAGGAAGTGCGGCCACGAGGGAAGTTCCCCCTTCTGCTTCTTTGGCGCTTTGGGGTACTTAGAGGTTCCCAGGGAATCACCCTAGGGAGGTCAGGTAAGGTGCTCAAGTTCTGGACCATGTCCCAGTTCTCAATGGGCAGTGGGGAAAGCTGAAGAAGGTCATAAGCTTTATCCAGGTCTGCAAAAGAGGAAATGGGGATACGTCGTCCATCATGCAGGAAAGATAGACCAAATGGAAATGTCCATCTGTATATAATTCTGTGTTGTCGCAGCCATTCGGTGAGAGGTCTCAGGAGTTTACGCTTTTTAAGGGTCGACTGCGCCAAGTCTTGGAAGATGGTGATATTATTTTCCTCCCAATCCACGGTGTTAGAGTTTCTGGCGTTTGCCAAGATGGCTTCTTTTACAGGGAAGTGCAGAAATTTACGTCCCTGGGGGGCTCATTTGCTTGTGGTTTGGGTCTGAGAGCTCTATGGGCCCTTTCAATCAGAACCTCATGTGCAGAATCAGGGCCTAGAATTTTCAGGCATATCTGGATTACTGTTTCAGGCATGTCCATAGCTGAGACCGATTCAGGAATGCCTCTAAAACGCAAGTTATTGCTCCTGCTTCTGTTCTCTTGGTCCTCGATGGCAGTGTATAGCGAATTAAGGTGGTATTGAGCCAGAGACAGGTTAGATGACACTTCAGCCTGGTGCTGCAGGATCGCGGCCTGGGTTTCCTCCAAAACCTCCACCCTCCGTCCTATGTGTTTAACATCCTCTTTTATTGAGGAGATGTCCAGGCTAAGGGGGCCAAGGGCTTCTGCAAGAGCCTCTTTTAGAAAAGCTCTGGATATGGGCAGACAGTCCGCATCACTGGGATCATCCCCTACCTTGTCACCGCCGGCTGCTGCTGATAGCTTGTGTGCAGAGCGTGGTGTGCCGGGCGCCATCTTGGAATCACGGCTCACTGCAGCAGCAGCTGCTTTTTAAATAAATTTCTCCATCTCCCCAGCTTGATTTTGGGAGCGATTGCTACCCAGTTGATCTGTGGGTTTCTGGCCCCCGATTTTGACCATTTTTAGAGACCAGTAGGCTTATAATAAGGTGCTGTGAGGGTTATGCAGGCAGGAGAGCAGCTCCTCACACGTCCATCCGGCTTAAGCACAGGCTCCGCCCCCCCAGGACCCCAGGCTTTGGCTCCGAAGCAATAAGTGGGAATAATTGAGGGATTTGAAGAAATAACTTGAGTCCAAACCTTGAGATGAAGTTCAATGGCAGCTTTACTTGAATAAACGTTTATCCAAACAGTTTCAGGCTTTGTCTTGGTTCCAGCAGGCTTTGGCATTAAACTGGCAGGCAAACTCAACTTTGCTATGTCTCTGTTTCTCTCTGACTCTGCTGTACTGAAAGGCTGGCTGTATAATTCAGCTTCATCTGTATGCTGCACTTCATTTTATAGTCTGACTCTAGGTTATGCAAGGGAAATTTCCTTCTGGCTCCTGAGGCTTTAAGCTTTGGCCTCCATGGCCAGCAGAGCTTAAGGTACTCTGGCTGGCATGGGCACGTCCAGTAGAGACGTGCTCCTGCACACCCTTCCCCTTGCAGGGGGTAAACTACAACTCACGGTAACTGGTCCCCAGCCTCCCTGCAGGAAGTAGGGCTAGCCCACTCTTCTCCAGATGGGGGTTAGAATGGAATGGAAAGTTCCATTCTATTTACATACAGCTCTGCTGTGTTTGCTGCCACCTGCTGGTGAACAAGGCACATTACATATGAACAGTTACATAACATTGGAAATGCACAGTGTGGAGGACCTGGAATAAATTCATAAGATGACATTCAGGTTAGCCCATCAGAGATAGTAGCAGGGTGCAGGAGTGGTAACACCACTCTGGGGTGTTACAAATGTATCTTTAGATAGGGCAATACTTACCTGAGTCTAACATAAATAACTGCCTGAGCATTGCATTGCAGACCCAGCGCTGGATGAAAGTAAAGATGGTTTTTGTGCAGGAGTAGGTGGGTAGACTCTTGCAGCAACATTTGACTTGCTTGGCTTGCCAACAAGATACATCAATGTCAAATCTTTTCTATGGAAATTAATGGTTGTATCTGAGCATTTAGCATTAAGTATGTAGCAGAATGTGCTCTAATGCCCATTCCATTTCTATAATCTTCTCATTATTCTATCCCCATCTAACTGATGTTATGTAATAATTCAGTGATATTGTTTCATTTATTTGCACAGAGCATCTGGGGAGAATTGAACTCAAAGGAATTGCTTCACTCCTTCCTGCTAAGATAAATGGTGCCAAATTAAAGAAATGTTTTTCCCCTTCCAGCAAAGCGACATAATGCTTGATAAGACGGTCACATAAACAGAATGAATTTTAACTGGATATAACAGCTTTTTGGTGCACAGACAGCAGGAGCATCTGCTTGAAAAAAAGTCTGCATGACAGAATCAGGAGCAAGCAAAGCTTGGGAAATTGTGCAGTTCTGTACAATCAGGATGTAAATAAAATGAAAGGTGACTTTTCTTTTTTAGATGTCACAGTCTAGGTTGCTTCATCTATGAGGTTATTTTGTGCCTATTGAATTAACCACTGACCATATATAAAAGGCTATAGGAACTTCCTGTTTACTGCAGCTTAAGGAGACATTAAGTAGCTTATGGAGTCCTCAGCAACCTCCAAAGCAATCAGTCACCGCTTCAATAAGATGGAACTGTGCTGCCACCATTTGGATTTCTAACATATTGTGGAAAATAATGAAATTACACTTACAAGTAATCGGTTTTCCATGAACCCAAGATATCTCCAATTACCGCATCCGGACAGGAAACAGAAACCTCCAAGACTACTACTCCCCTCCTCCTCAGTCTGTAGCAAGATCCATAGTCCTTCTAGGAACTAATTCTCAGAATAAAAAATAAGAAATTCCCCAAAATGTTTTTATATATAAATTTTTTTATTGCAAATTTTGTTTTATTTTACACAAAAAAAGGAAGAGGAACTAACCTTCACAGAATAATTTTACAGTCGGCTGAACACATTTTTCAATCCAAGGGTAGTCACTTAATCTGGAATCAAATTAATCACTGAGAGTGAAAATCTGGACCTTATTCCGGCATTTTAATATTGATGACTTATCCTTAGGATAGGTCATCAATATCACATATGCGGGGGTCTGCCACCCGCCACCCCAGCTGATCAGCTGGTTGATGAGAAGGCCACACTCGGTTCAAGCGCAGCCTTCCCTTCATTGTTTACCTGCTCACTGTCGATATTGCATCAGTGAACAGGTGTAATTACAAGCTGTGCCATTCACTTCAAAGGGACAGTTTGTTCCTATACAAGTGTATAGGAAGAAGCTGTCCCATAGAAGTGAATGGGATGGCTTGAAATTACACCTGCTTACTGCTGCAATGTTGATGGCGAGCAGTTAAACAATGAAGGGAAGGATGCGCTCACACAGAGTGCATCCTTCTCTTCAACCAGCTGATCGGCGGGGGTGCCGGGTGTCGGACCCCCGCAGATGTGATATTGATGACCTATATTGAGGATAAGTCATCAATATTAAAATCCTAGGAAAACCCAGGAGTGCTAGGTGTAAGCCCCTTGTAAAGCCCATCTTGTAAAAAATCTAATACTAATGGAATGATAGAAGGAAAGACAATGTCTACGACATAATTAGCAAAGTTAAGAAACGGTTTCTAAACCCTGACATACATACCTGAACAAAACATTCTCCTACTAGCCTGAAAAATAGAAATAACCTTGTCAGAAAGGCCTCTAGACATTAAGAATAATTTTTTAAGATCTAAGTAGTCAAATATAGCTATTCTACTTTTGGATGGAAGAGAGGACCTCGAGATAACAAATTGACTCTGTATATTAGAATCCAGTGTTTGAACAGGGACCAAAGGAGGGGTTTAGACGCTCCAATGTACAGCTAATTTTTCAGGAAGGAAGCATTTTTTTCCAACAGTCAGCTGCTCATTCAATGAAGGAGACTGCTGCATTTACATGTAGAAATCTCCTTCACAGTATGAGGACGATGTGTCGCTATTGCGATTGCTCATTTCAATACAGAAACATTGTTTCTGGGCAGCAGATCGCTGTTTAGATAACAAGGTGTGCTGCCCAGGAACGTTAATTGGTGTGCCTACACGAACGACAGGATCACCCGATGAACAAGAGTTTCATCATTCATCGGATGATCAGCAGCACATTTAGACAGGCACATTGTTGGGAACGAGCATTCGCAGGAATGTTGGCTCCTGATAATTTGCCCAATTATAGGGCAATGTAAATCTGCCTTAATTCCTGAGCCAGGAGAACCATACCTTTTTGTCCAGAAGGGAGCAATAAGAATCACCTTTGACCTCCTTAATTTTTGAATCACCATGGGCAGAATACTGATAGGAGGAAAGGCATAAGAAAGTTCCTCCTCCCACCTCTAAGAGAGGGCATCCATCCTCCAAGGGCCTTTTTTTGGAATTCAGGGACAAGAACTCAGGTAGTGAATAGATAGAGGGTATCCCCTATAGATTAATTATCTGATTGAAGACTTCCTGGAAGACAACACTCCACCTGGCTCACTGAGTCTCAGCTCAGGAAGTCTGTGCAACCATTTTCTGTCCCCTTCTGCCAAAATTGAAGAAAAGACCGCCTCTGCAAGTTCTAACAGCTCCCGAGAGATTTTCAAGAGAGCAAGAGACCTTGTGCCCCCTGTCTGTTGATATAAGCTACCGCTGTCACATTGTCTGAGAAGATCTTTAAATGTCTCCCTGCTATCTGAGAGAGAATTTGATGCAACACAAGGATAGCTCTTAACCCTCTGGCATTTTGAGATTCTGCCACTAGGGAATCAATCCAATGGCTCTGTAAAAAACAATAGACCCAAATGGGTACCCCAACCTATAGGACTTGCATCTGTGGAAAATTACCAGGAGATTGCTCTTGCACCATTCCACCCCCTCAAGAGATTCTCTGGGACCGCCCATTACCCGAGGACTAACAAATCAGACTAAATTTCCTGTGCGCAAGTTGCCATTTGATTCTTGGACTAAGTAATGAGTGGAATAGCACCCTTCTCTTATTTCTACTTGAAGCACTGGAATCAGGACCTTTTTTGTTCTACTAAGTCTGATATTTCCTTTAGTAGAGCACTGTATTATACTGACCTTAAGTCTGTGATCTTTTATCTCTCTGGTGGGAGGTTGGTGAAGTTGAGTTGATAGCCTTCCTTTATAATACTTCTGACACAGGAACTTGCAGAGATGCCTTCTCAGACCTGAAAGAAAAAAGAAACACAGCCCCACACCTGAGGCCTGGCACTGTTGCTGAGTGCTGCTGGAGCATTGGGCTGGCAGAATACTTGATAAAGTTCAACAGTTTTACTTGAGTAAACTTCCATCCAGACAACACTTTTTTATATTGGTTCCAGCAGGTTTTAGGGTAAACTGACAGGAAAACTTGGATACCTTGCTTTCTCTCTCTGCTGCGCTAATCTCTGAGTTCAGTATGGCAACTGGACTTTCTGACAGTTCTGGTATGTTTGAGTTAGAGTGCTCTATGAGCTACTTCCCTTGGGAGGTTCCTGCTGCCGGAGGGGGAGGGCATTCCCTTCACTGCGCCATGGCTCTTCTCTTTCCAGCTCTACTATTGACTCTAAACTCATTGTATCTTACTGCAACCCCTTCCTTCGTAGGAAGCAGGACTAGCTCACTTCTGCTCAGAGGGGAAGAATGGATTACTCAGTTCCTTTCTATCTAAAGGTACTCTCTGCCAGACACACTGCCACCTTCTGGAAAAGCAGGCACAGTGCATGTAATTACAGTTGCCTAACAATTTTATTAAGGCACAGTATCAGGGAATAAATACACTGATTGCATTATCCGCTAGCCATTAGAAACAGTAGCTCGGGTACTATGTATGTGCACCCTTGGGGGAAATTTTTTCATTATTGTATTTTACTCATTTTGCTCTAAATATAATGTTTTTAATAGATCTTTATTAAAAATAGGGAGTAATTTTTTCTGTACATAGCAGAGATGCTCTAGAAGCAGTCTCTGGATTTTCTCTATTTTCCATTAGTTACGAGCTGACTGGCTTCTTATCTCTGATATTATAAACACTCATCAAAGCTCAATCCTTATCTTACTGATAAGAATGTGAGTTAAATCAGTGTTTATGACCTCTTAGTAGTTTGGAGATAAGGTTTATTAAATGACCGGCACAAAGTGAAAGTGAAAGTACTAGTAACACAGTTAGAAAAAAAACTGTGAAAATATGATTTTTAGCCAAAAATAAGTTAAATGCAATCATAAACAAAAATTGCCTCCGAAGGTGTACTGTCCTTTAACCACTTCCAGACCTGGCCATTTGCCCCCTTCATGACATGGCCTAATTTTGCAAATCTGACATATGTCACTTTATGTGGTAATAACTTTGGAATGCTTTTACTTATCCAAGCCATTCAGAGATTGTTTTCTCGTGACACATTGTACATCATGTTATTGGTAAATTTGAGTCAAAATATTTCACCTTTATTTATAAAAAAAAATCAAAAAGTTTATGAAAATTTTTAAAAAATCACTGTTTTCTAAATTTGAATCTCTCTGCTTTTAAGACAGATAGTGATACCTCATAAAATACTCATTAACATTCACCATATGTCTACTTTATGTTGGCATCATTTTTAGAATGTAATTTTATTTTTTTAGGACATTAGAAGGTTTAGAATTTTAGAAGCAATTTTTTTAATTTTTAAGAAAATTTCCAAAATCTATTTTGGACCAGTTCAAATCTGAAGCCATTTTGAGGAGCTCACATAATAGAAACCACCCATAAATACTCTATTTTAGAAACTACATCCCTCAAACTGTTCAAAACTGGTTTTAGAAATGTTGTTAACCCTTTAAGTATTCCACAGGTATTAAAGCAAAATAGAGGTGAAATGTTAAAATTTTACTTCTTGTGCAGATTTTCCATTTTAATCATTTTTTTTTCCTGTAACACATCAAGGGTTAACAACAAAACAATCCTCAATATTTATTATTACCCTGATTATGCAGTTTACAGAAACACTCCATATGTGGTTGTATAATGCTGTATGGGCACATGGCAGGGCTCAAAAGGCAAGGAGCACCATATGATTTTTGGAGGGCAGATTTTGCTGGAATGGTCTTAGGGCACTATGTTGCATTTGAATAGACCCTGAGGTACCCCCACAGTGAAACCCCCCAAAAAATGACCACATTTTGTAAACTACACCACCCAAGTAATTTTTAAGCGAGCAATTTGACCCAGCAGGCGTTTCATAGAATTTATAACCCTTTGCTGTAAAAATGAAAAATTTTATTTATTTTTTACAAGAAAATAGTGATTTAGGTCCAAACTTTCTTTTTTACAAATTATAACAGGAGAATATTCCCCCACACATTTTTATCTAATTTTTTGGGAGATGAAAGCTGTTTGATGTCATTTTTCTATATTTGTTTTTTACAACGTTCACTTGATAGGGTAGATTATGTGATATTTTTGTAGATCTGGTCATAACAGACGCAACGATACCAAATATGTCAATTTTTTTTTTATTTTTCTATTTTAAACAATAGGAACATTTTTAGAAAAAAAATCATGTTTTTGTGTTGCCATTTTCTTAGAGCCTTTTTTTTTTTAACTTTTCTGGCTATGGTCTTGTGTGAGGGCTTTTTTTTTCGGGATGAGGTGATGTTTTACAATGGAGGTTATAGAGCTAGTCGGAGTGGCACTGCAATAACAGAATGAGTCCCTTTAATCGTTCACCGGAGTGCTTGGCAAGGTATTATCCATATACTGCTAGCAGTGGTGCTCAGCCCAACATGTAACCAAATTGTTACTATTACAATACACTTGAATAATAGAAGACGAGGGCGGCACTCATCGATACTTGCAGAGTGGTTTCTTTATTCCAACATGATGAAAGGTAGGGAGCAGACTTACATACATGTGTGCATCAGCAGGACAAGGCGACGGCCGTTTCGCACCTAAGTGCTTCGTCGGGCCTGCCAGGTGATGTTTTTATTGCTACCATTTTGGGCTACATATGACTTTTTGTTTTGGCATATTTTTTTTTTTTTACGCCATTCACTTGATGGAGTAGATCATTTGATATTTTTGTAGAGCCAGTTGTTACAGACACGGCGATACCAAATATGTCTATTTTTTTTATGTTTTACACAATATGAGCATTTTTAGAAAAAAAATCATGTTTATGTGTTTGGCTATGGTCTTGTGTGGGGGCTCATTTTTTGCAGGATGATGTGATGTTTTTATTGCTACCATTTTGGGGTACATACGACTTTTTGATCAATTAACATTATGTTTTTTGGGAGGTGAGGTAATTAAAAAAGCTGTTTTGGCTAATGTTTATTTTTTTATTTTTTTACAATGTTCACTTCATGGGGTATATCTGCCTAGCAGTGTAAAAAGTATAAACAAACAGCCCTTGCCCTTCGCGATACAGCACAGGGCAGGTGAGTGCATCAGAGTATGAAATGCTCTGATGCTTATATCCGAGGCTCTGCCTGGGTGAAAAGAGGATATACACTGTCCCTGAAGTCTCCCTATGCTCTCCATACAGTGTCTAAAAACTCTCCCTATGGTCTCCCTACAATGTCCCTGCACTGTCTCTGCATTCTCCCTATCCAATATTCTACAATTAAAAGCTTTCTGCAACACTATCCCTAGCGCATATGTGCTTGTCACTTCTCTCCCTAAGCTCAGCTCACAGTGAAATGGCAGAGACTGAATGAAATGAGGCTTTTTATATAGCCATGAAATCACAGGGGATCGCTATCTGCTGATTGGCTAGCTGCATGGCATTATGGGTCATATCACGTTCCCAGGCTTATTTTCACTTTGTAACATGTGCAGCAGCCATTTTAGAATAAAATCTGATTTGTTACCACAAAAAGCGAGGAAAGTCAGCTTTGTGGCAAATAAAATTTTCCTAATGTTTGGATCCAATTCCATTTTGGATGCTTCGATTCGCTCAACACTAGTGAGGGGGCAAATATCTTGGCATATTTACTGTGAGAGGGGCATATATCTTGGCATAACTACTATGAGGGGCACATATATGGGCATAAGGGGACACAACTAGGCATAGCTACTGTGAGGGAGCACAACTCTGGACATAACTGCTGTGAAGGGGCATATCTGGGCGTAGCAACTTTGAAGGGGCACATATCTGGCCATAGCTTTTGTGAAAGGGGTACATGTGGACATTACCAGTGTGAGGGGCACAATTGGGCATTACTACTGTAAAGGTTATAACTATTGTGAAAATGCACGTCGCGGGATTACTACTGTGTGCTTGCACAAAGGGGGAATAATTACTTCTCGACTCTTAGCCAATAGTAGCTGGTGACTCTGTGATCTGTAATGAAGCCACAGGAAAGCCCAACAGGCTAAGTGCCAGCGTGGAGTGTGAGCAGCCAGTCAGAGGAGGCTGCACATCAGTATCATCAGCATAAAGTGGGGCACTGTGTCTATGGGGCAAAGTGCCTCAAGCTCAGTTACCCCCTCCCAGTTTACAGTATAGTCAATGTCTGTAGTTTCTCTTTAGAGGATGTACAGTTAAAAAAGTAATATTGTGAAAAGACCTGAGGGACTGAAACACTGGGTAGGTAAAAATAAAGTAGGCTCATAAGGACTGATTCACATATAACCACTCTGTAGCATGCTCTGTCTATTGTATTTGGCAACATTTATAATAAATGCAGTTTCATTGCCGCGTGCATCATGCAAAATGTCACAAGGGGTCCCACTGAGACTTTATCACTCATGGGCCCACATGAACCTGGAGCCGGCCCTGCAGGTATGCTTGGAATGCGTTTGCGATCTTCTGTTAGGCAATGTTGTTGGTTATATAGGTGAAAATGATGTGACAGATTCCCTTTAAATATGATACTTACAGGAAAGGACTGCAGTAATTCAGGTCTCCCGCCTTTGCCTTATATTTGAATGAAAGGAGTATGCAGACTGCATGTGAATGAAGATAATAAACAGTACAGAGCACTTCATGTTTAAATTTGTTTAAAATCTTGAATTTACATATAGAGGTGCAGCACCAGTTGTCACTGCAGGTACAGCGTGATAACGATACTTACAAAGGATTGAGGATATTAAATGGTGTTCTTGCATACATTTGTATGATACAGTATATGACTGCATTTGTTATGACCTTCTATTTTGAAACAACTGTTATATTCAAATGAATGGGGCTAAGCTGCAATACTATACACAGCCCCTAGACAAAAGTGGTTCTCTTCTAATGTGGGCAGAATTACATTTTGTTCCTTAAGCATTAATTAATGACATAGATCTACAGTTTTTTTTTCACATTTTGCGATGCATGACAAACCATCATCAGGGCAGGTCGGTAATACACTATCCCAGTACCGCTCAATAAGCTTTAAATGGGTTTAGAACATTTTCTTCAAGCCTACAATTGTCATAAATAGGGTTGAGCGAACCCAAACTGTAAAGTTCGGGTTCGTACCGAACTTTACAGTGTTCGGCACCCGAACCCGAACATTTCAGTAAAAGTTCGGGTTCGAGTTCGGTGTTCGGGTAATATTAATATACCATCGGATCAGAGTTTTCTCCAATCCGATGGTATATTTTAACTTGAAGCGTCCCCATCACCATGAGAACGCCTCTATGTTAGAATATACCATCGGATTTGAGTTAGATCGTGAAAACTCAGATCCGACAGTATATTCTAACACAGAGGCGTTCCCATAGTGATGGGGACGCTTCAAGTTAGAATATACTGATAACTGTGGACATAACCGCCCCTGCTGCCTGGCAGCACCCGATCTCTTACAGGGGGCTGAGATCCGCACAATTAACCCCTCAGGTGCGGCACCTGAGGGGTTAATTGTGCGGATCTCAGCCCCCTGTAAGAGATCGGGTGCTGCCAGGCAGCAGGGGCCAGACCCCCCTCCCTCCCCAGTATTAATATCATTGGTGGCCAGTGCGGCCCCCCCCTCCCTCCCTCCCCAGTATTAAAATCATTGGTGGCCAGTGCGGCCCCCCCACCCCCCTATTAAAATCATTGGTGGTTAGTGCGGCCCCCCCCCTATTAAAATCATTGGTGTCCAGTGCGGCCTCTCCCCCCCACCCCTAATTAAAATCATTGGTGGCTAGTGTGGCCCCCCCACCCCCACCCACCCCCTATTAAAATCATTGGTGTCCAGTGCGGCATCCCCTCCCCCCTCCCATCATTGTTCCGATCGGAGTCCCAGTTTAATCGCTGGGGCTCCGATCGGTTACCATGGCAGCCAGGACGCTACTGCAGTCCTGGCTGCCATGGTTACTTAGCACTTTTAGCAGCATTATACTTACATGCGCTGTCTGTGGCCAGCCGGCGCTCCTCCTACTGGTAAGTGAAAGGTCTGTGCGGCGCATTGCTTCTAGCACAGACCTGTCACTTAGTAGGAAGAGCACCCGGCCGGCCACAGACAGTGCACGTAAGTATAATGCTGCTAAAAGTGCTAAGCAACCATGGCATCCAGGACTGCAGTAGAGTCCTGGCTGCCATGGTAACCAATCGGAGCCCCAGCGAATAAACTGGGACTCCGATCGGAACTGTCGCTCCGCTGCCACCAATGATGGGAGGAGGGGGGTTGTTAACCTGTGGCCACTGCCTCCAATGATTTTAGTGCGGGTGGGGGGCCGCACTGGCCACAAATGATTTTAATACTGGGAAGGGGGGTAAGGGGGGGCCACACTGGCAACCAATGATTTTAATACTGGGGAGGGAGGGGGTTAATACTGGGGAGGGAGGGGTTAATTGTGCGGATCACAGCCCCCTGTAAGAGATCGGGTGCTGCCAGGCAGCAGGGGGCAGTTATGTACACAGTTCTTATTATATTCTAACTTGAAGCATCCCCATCACCATGGGAACGCCTCTGTGTTAGAATATACTGTCGGATCTGAGTTTTCACGATCGTGAAAACTCAGATCTGAAAAAGTTAATACTATTATTTTCCGTTATAACCAAGCTATAACGGAAAATAATAAAGTGAAGTTTGGGTCCCCATTGACTTCAATGGGGTTCGGGTTTGGGTCCAAGTTCAGATCAAGTTCGGGTCCCGAACCCGAACTTTTTTTAAAGTTCAGCCGAACTCCCTGAACTCGAACATCTAGGTTTTTGCTCAACTCTAGTCATAAAATAATAACGAATATATACTCACCCATTTCATTCCCCGCTGCTTCTAATACTTCTGCTCTGATCTTTCTTGGCCCTCCGCCTGCATCATTTTCATCGTTATCATTAGAGTTGAGCGGACACCTGGATGTTCGGGTTCGACGAGTTCGGCCGAACTTGAAAAAAAAGTTTGGGTTCGGGACCTGAACTTGACCCGAACTTGACCCCATTGAAGTCAATGGGGACCCGAACTTTTAGGGACTAAATTGGCTCTAAAATAGTCCTGGAAAGTGGTAGAGGGCTGCAAAAGGCATCAAAATGTGCTTAAGAGCATGGCAACTGTTCTGCAAACAAATGTGGATAGGGAAATGACTTAAAATAACATAAAATACAGAAAAATTAAAAATAACAATCTGGATCTAGGAGTAGGAGGTTGAGGAGGCGGTGGATGGGTGGATGTGGCTGTGTAGGTTGACGTGGCGGTGTAGGTGGAAGCGGCGGTGAAGGAGGAATAGGTAGCCAACACTGATTTGTGTTTTTTTTATTTTTTTATTGGGGTATCCCCCAAAATATTGGGACATATAACAAAATAAAACAAAGAATAAGTGCACTTGAGTACAAGAATGGAGGGTTGAGGCTGGTATAAATGTCTATTCTGCACAAGGTACGGAAAAGTCCTGTGGGATCCATGCCTGGTTCATTTTAATAAACGTAAGCTTGTCCACATTGGCTGCGGCCTGTGATAATGCTCTCTGCCATGCTAAACACACGTTCACACTATACACTGGCTGCAGGGCAGGTCAGCACCTCCAAGGTTGACAAATCTTTTCCACATTTGGGCCATGCTAACCCTGCCTTCTCAGGTGCTGGCGGTGCCCCAGCTGCATTGGCGACCTCTTCCTCCTCCTCTGCCTTCGCCTTGTGCTTCCACTGTGCCCCCGCTGTCAGGTGGGAAGGCCATTATCAGTGTCCGCTTGTAGTCGCGCATCTTCCGATCAGTAACAGATGTTTTCACTAAATTTAGTTTCCTGTCAACAATGCAGAGCAGGGGTTCAATCACGGCAAAAGGGGGTTCATGTCACCCAGCAATAGAACAGAGGATTTTGAGAGAACGAGGCCCATGTCACCCAGGCATAGCAGGGGTTCATTCACGGCCAAAGTGGGTTCATGTCACCCAGCAATAGAACAGAGGATTTGGAGAGATTTAGGCCCCTGCCACCCAGGCACAGCAGGGGTTCATTCACTACAAAAGGGTTTTCATGTCACTCAGCAATAGAACAGAGGATTTTGAGAGATTTAGGCCCATGTCACCCAGGCACAGTAGGGGTTCATTCACGGCAAAAGGTGGTTCATGTCACCCAGCAATAGAACAGAGGATTTTGAGAGATTTAGTCCCCTGTCACCCAGGCACAGTAGGGGTTCATTCACGGCAAAAGGGGTTTCATGTCACCCAGCAATAGAACAGAGGATTTTGAGAGATTTAGGCCCCTGTCACCCAGGCACAGCAGGGGTTCATAACGAACAAGTGGAAATGTTGTATCAAAATATAAGTTTATTTATAAAATATAACATGTGGAGAAACTACAGGATGATATCCAAAGATACGGAAAAGCACAGGGTAAATGACACCAATCAATCACCAATACTACTGTGAAATATAACATACGGTAGGATGCAGTCCATGAATCCAAATCAAAGCTCAAGGAGAACCAGGATGGTGAGTGCCACTGTAGGACTATGCACCCACTGTACAAATGACCATACCTGATAGTCCATGGGCTGATACGCACCTGACACAGTACATAAATACCTAGACTGGCCAATATAATGGTAGATACTAAAGATAGAAATAAATATCTCAGTCGGAGAGAGGGGATGGTACCAATATGCACAGAAGAAATATAACTGTATGGGAGACTCACTATGGATACGAGCAAAGGTCCCATGCAAGATGTAATACAGTACTAGTGACAGGACGTACCTGAGGACATGGTGATGGATGGAAAGTCAAACCCTGAGCGCGAGACCTCGACGCGCGTTTCACCTCAACGGCTTCGTCAGGAGGGGTTCATTCACGGCAAAAGTGGGTTCTTGTCACCCAGCAACAGAACAGAGGATTTTGAGAGATTTAGGCCCATGTCACCCAGGGTTCATTCATGGCAAAAGTGGGTTCTTGTCACCCAGCAATAGAACAGACGATTTTGAGAGATTTAGGCCCCTGTCACCCAGGCACAGCAGGGGTTTGTATACGCCAAAAATGGAAAAATAAGATTTTTTTCAATTTAGGGCACTAAAATTGGCACCTTTTTGCATTAAAATGGCTCTAAAATAGTCCTTGAAAAGGCTAGAGGTATTTAAAAGGCAGTAAAATGTGCTTAAGAGCATGGCAACTGCTCTGCAAACAAATGTGGATAGGGAAATAACTTAAAATAAAATAACTAAAATTACAAATGATTAACCTGCAACTCAGAGAAGGAGGTGGATATGGAGTCGGAGGTTGAGGAGGCGGTGCATGTGGTGTTGTAGGTGGAGGCAGCAATAGAGGAGGAGGAGGTAGCCAACAATGTTTTTTTTAATATATTTTATTGGGGTATTTAGCCCCCAAAATATTGGGACAAATAAAAAATAAATAAATAAAGAATCCTTGCACTTGACTTGAGTACAAGAATGGATGTTTGTTGGTGGTATAAATGTCTTTTCTGCACAAGGTACAGACAAGTCTTGTGGGATCCAAGCCTGGTTCATTTTAATGAACGTGAGCTTGTCCACTTTGGCTGTGGACAGGCGGCTGCGCTTGTCTGTGATAACACCCCCTGCCATGCTAAACACACGTTCAGATAATACACTGGCTGCAGGGCAGGCCAGCACCTCCAAGGCGTAAAGGGCAAGCTCAGGCCATGTGCCCAATTTGGAGAACCAGAAGTTGAAGGGGGCAGACCCGTCATTCAGTACGTCTAGGCGTGTGCACACATACTGCTCCACCATGTTGGTGAAATGCTGCCAACTGCTAAGACGTTCCATATCAGCTGGTGGCGCTGGTTGTTGTGGCGTGCTGACAAAGCTTTTCCATATTTCGGCCATGCTAACCCTGCCTTCTCAGGTGCTGGTGGTGCCCCAGCTGCGTTGGCGACCTCTTCCTCAACCTCTGCCTTCGCCTTGTGCTTCCACTGTGCCCCCGCTGTCAGGTGGGAATGCTACCAGCAGCGTGTCTACCAGCGTGCGCTTGTACTCGCGCATCTTACGATCACGCTCCAGCGACGGAATTAAGGACGGTACGTTGTCCTTGTAACGGGGATCCAGCAACGTGGCCACCCAGTAATCAGCACAAGTTAGAATGTGGGCCACTCGGCGGTCGTTGCGGAGACACTGCAGCATGTAATCGCTCATGTGTGCCAGGCTTCCCAGAGGCAACGAAAAGCTGTCCTCTGTGGGAGGTGTATCGTCTGAGTCCTCTGTATCCCCCCATCCATGCACCAGTGATGGCCCTGAGCTGGTGTGGGTGCCACCCTGCTGTGAACATGGTTCCTTCTCCTGCATCTCCTCCTCATCCTCCACCTCCTCACCCTCCAGAACTGTGCCCTGGCTTGACACTTGTGTACCTTGGGTTTGTGGGTGCAGGAACCCACCTTCGAAGCCACTTGGGAATGACTGGCCGGAAACCCTACGAAATTTTCCCTCTTCCTCCTCCTCCTCCTGTGCCCCATCCTCTTCCATCATCGCCAGGAGCGTTTTTTCAAGGAGGCATAGAAGTGGGATAGTAACGCTGAGAATGGCGTTATCGGCACTGGCTATGTTGGTGGAGTACTCGAAACAGCGCAACAAGGAACACAGGTCTCGCATGAAGGCCCAGTCATTGGTGGTGAAGTGGTGCAGTTCCGCCGAGCGACTCACCTGTGCGTGCTGCAGCTGAAACTTCACTATCGCCTGCTGCTGCTCACACAGTCTGGGCAGCATGTGCAAGGTGAGGGCACGTTGCATATGAGGCGGTGAGCGGGAAGGCCGAAGTTATGCTGCAGCGTTGACAGGCGAGCAGCAGCAGGGAGAGAGCGCCTAAAGCACGCACAGATGGCCCGCACTTTATGCAGCAGCTCTGACATGTGGGGGTAATTTTTAAGGAATCTCTGCACCACCAAATTCAGCACATGCGCCAGGCAAGGAATGTGTGTCAAACCGAGATTTTGTCCATTATCGCACACAACACCAGGCCGGCCTCATCGGTCTGTTGTTCATGGCCCGTCCACAGCTCCTGCCCAGTGTGGGGATTGTCCCCCAAACAGATAAGTTTTAAAACTGCCTGCTGTCGTTTACCCCTGGCTGTGCTGAAGTTGGTGGTGAAGGTGTTACGCTGACCAGATGAGGAGCTGGTAGAGGATGAGGAAGCAGAGTAGAAGGAGGAAGCAACAGTAGGCAAACTGAAGCACCCTGCAATCCTTGGTGGTGGAAGGACATGCGCCAAACTGCTATCCGCCTCAGGCCCAGCCGCCACTGCATTTACCCAGTGTGCTGTTATGGAGATATAATGGCCCTGACCGTGCTTACTGGTCCATGTATCCGTAGTCAGGTGCACCTTGCCACAGATGGCGTTGCGCAGTGCACACCTGATTTTGTCCCCTACTTGGTTGTGAAGGGAAGGGATGGCTCGCCTTGAAAAGTAGTGGCGGCTGGGCACGACGTACTGTGGGACAGCCACCACCATAAGGCCTTTAACCACCTCAGCCCCCAGTGCTTAAACACCCTGAAAGACCAGGCCACTTTTTACACTTCTGACCTACACTACTTTCACCGTTTATTGCTCGGTCATGCAACTTACCACCCAAATGAATTTTACATCCTTTTCTTCTCACTAATAGAGCTTTCATTTGGTGGTATTTCATTGCTGCTGACATTTTTACTTTTTTTGTTATTAATCGAAATTTAACGATTTTTTTTGCAAAAAAATGACATTTTTCACTTTCAGTTGTAAAATTTTGCAAAAAAAACGAGATCCATATAGAAATTTTGCTCTAAATTTATAGTTCTACATGTCTTTGATAAAAAAAAAATGTTTGGGTAAAAAAAAAATGGTTTGGGTAAAAGTTATAGCGTTTACAAACTATGGTACAAAAATGTGAATTTCCGCTTTTTGAAGCAGCTCTGACTTTCTGAGCACCTGTCATGTTTCCTGAGGTTCTACAATGGCCAGACAGTACAAACACCCCACAAATGACCCCATTTCTGAAAGTACACACCCTAAGGTATTCGCTGATGGGCATAGTGAGTTCATAGAACTTTTTATTTTTTGTCACAAGTTAGCGGAAAATGATGATTTTTTTTTATTTTTATTTTTTTCTTACAAAGTCTCATATTCCACTAACTTGTGACAAAAAATAAAAAGTTCTATGAACTCACTATGCCCATCAGCGAATACCTTGGGGTCTCTTCTTTCCAAAATGGGGTCACTTGTGGGGTAGTTATACTGCCCTGGCATTCTAGGGGCCCAAATGTGTGGTAAGGAGTTTGAAATCAAATTCAGTAAAAAATGACCTGTGAAATCCGAAAGGTGCTCTTTGGAATATGGGCCCCTTTGCCCACCTAGGCTGCAAAAAAGTGTCACACATCTGGTATCTCCGTACTCAGGAGAAGGTGGGGAATGTGTTTTGGGGTGTCATTTTATATATACCCATGCTGGGTGAGAAAAATATCTTGGCAAAAGACAACTTTTCCCATTTTTTTATACAAAGTTGTCATTTGACCAAGATATTTATCTCACCCAGCATGGGTATATGTAAAAAGACACCCCAAAACACATTCCTCAACTTCTCCTGAGTACGGGGATACCAGATGTGTGACACTTTTTTGCAGCCTAGGTGGGCAAAGGGGCCATATTCCAAAGAGCACCTTTCGGATTTCACTCCTCATTTTTTCCTGAATTTGATTTCAAACTCCTTACCACACATTTGGGCCCCTAGAATACCAGGGCAGTATAACTACCCCACAAGTGACCCCATTTTGGAAAGAAGACACCCCAAGGTATTCCGTGAGGGGCATGGCGAGTTCCTAGAATTTTTTATTTTTTGTCACAAGTTAGTGGAAAATGATGATTTTTTTATTTTTTTATTTTTTTCATACAAAGTCTCATATTCCACAAACTTGTGACAAAAAATAAAAAGTTCTATGAACTCACTATGCCCATCAGCGAATACCTTGGGGTCTCTTCTTTCCAAAATGGGGTCACTTGTGGGGTAGTTATACTGCCCTGGCATTCTAGGGGCCCAAATGTGTGGTAAGTAGGTAAATGACCTGTGAAATCCGAAAGGTGCTCTTTGGAATGTGGGCCCCTTTGCCCACCTAGGCTGCAAAAAAGTGTCACACATCTGGTATCCCCGTACTCAGGAGAAGTTGAGGAATGTGTTTTGGGGTGTCTTTTTACATATACCCATGCTGGGTGAGATAAATATCTTGGTCGAATGCCAACTTTGTATAAAAAAATGGGAAAAGTTGTCTTTTGCCAAGATATTTCTCTCACCCAGCATGGGTATATGTAAAATGACACCCCAAAACACATTCCCCAACTTCTCCCGATTACGGAGATACCAGATGTGTGACACTTTTTTGCAGCCTAGGTGGGCAAAGGGGCCCATATTCCAAAGAGCACCTTTCGGATTTCACAGGTCATTTTTTACAGAATTTGATTTCAAACTCCTTACCACACATTTGGGCCCCTAGAATACCAGGGCAGTATAACTACCCCACAAGTGACCCCATTTTGGAAAGCAGAGACCCCAGGGTATTCGCTGATGGGCATAGTGAGTTCATGGAACTTTTTATTTTTTGTCACAAGTTAGTGGAATATGAGACTTTGTATGAAAAAAAAAAAAAAAAAAAAAATAAGCATTTTCCACTAACTTGTGACAAAAAATAAAAAATTCTAGGAACTCGCCATGCCCCTCACGGAATACCTTGGGGTGTCTTCTTTCCAAAATGGGGTCACTTGTGGGGTAGTTATACTGCCCTGGCATTTTCCAGGGGCCCTAATGTGTGGTAAGTAGGTAAATGACCTGTGAAATCCTAAAGGTGCTCTTTGGAATATGGGCCCCTTTGCCCACCTAGGCTGCAAAAAAGTGTCACACATGTGGTATCGCCGTATTCAGGAGACGTTGGGGAATGTGTTTTGGGGTGTCATTTTACATATACCCATGCTGGGTGAGAGAAATATCTTGGCAAAAGACAACTTTTCCCATTTTTTTATACAAAGTTGGCATTTGACCAAGATATTTCTCTCACCCAGCATGGGTATATGTAAAATGACACCCCAAAACACATTCCCCAACTTCTCCTGAGTACGGCGATACCAGATGTGTGACACTTTTTTGCAGCCTAGATGCGCAAAGGTGCCCAAATTCCTTTTAGGAGGGCATTTTTAGACATTTGGATACCAGACTTCTTCTCACGCTTTGGGGCCCCTAGAATGCCAGGGCAGTATAAATACCCCACATGTGACCCCATTTTGGAAAGAAGACACCCCAAGGTATTCAATGAGGGGCATGGCGAGTTCATAGAAATTTTTTTTTTTTGGCACAAGTTAGCGGAAATTGATATTTTTTATTTTTTTCTCACAAAGTCTCCCGTTCCGCTAACTTGGGACAAAAATTTCAATCTTTCATGGACTCAATATGCCCCTCACGGAATACCTGGGGGTGTCTTCTTTCCGAAATGGGGTCACATGTGGGGTATTTATACTGCCCTGGCATTCTAGGGGCCCTAAAGCGTGAGAAGAAGTCTGGAATATAAATGTCTAAAAATTTTTACGCATTTGGATTCCGTGAGGGGTATGGGGAGTTCATGTGAGATTTTATTTTTTGACACAAGTTAGTGGAATATGAGACTTTGTAAGAAAAAAAAATAAAAATTCCGCTAACTTGGGCCAAAAAAATATCTGAATGGAGCCTTACAGAGGGGTGATCAATGACAGGGGGGGTGATCAATGACAGGGGGGGTGATCAATGACAGGGGGGTTGATCAATGACAGGGGGGTTGATCAATGACAGGGGGGGTGATCAATGACAGGGGGGGTGATCAATGACAGGGGGGTGATCAATGACAGGGGGGTGATCAGGGAGTCTATATGGGGTGATAACCACAGTCATTGATCACGCCCGTGTAAGGCTTCATTCAGACGTCCGGATGCGTTTTGCGGATCCGATCCATCTATCAGTGCATCCGTAAAAATCATGCGGACATCTGAATGGAGCTTTACAGGGGGGTAATCAATGACAGGGGGGTAATCAATGACAGGGGGGTGATCAGGGAGTCTATATGGGGTGATCACCACAGTCATTGATCATGCCCCTGTAAGGCTTCATTCAGACGTCCGGATGCGTTTTGCGGATCCGATCCATCTATCAGTGCATCCGTAAAAATCATGCGGACTTCTGAATGGAGCTTTACAGGGGGGTAATCAATGACAGGGGGGTGATCAGGGAGTCTATATGGGGTGATCACCACAGTCATTGATCATGCCCCTGTAAGGCTTCATTCAGACGTCCGGATGCGTTTTGCGGATCCGATCCATCTATCAGTGCATCCGTAAAAATCATGCGGACATCTGAATGGAGCTTTACAGGGGGTAATCAATGACAGGGGGGTGATCACCACAGTCATTGATCATGCCCCTGTAAGGCTTCATTCAGACGACCGGATGCGTTTTGCGGATCCGATCCATGTATCAGTGCATCCGTAAAAATCATGCGGACATCTGAATGGAGCTTTACAGGGGGGTGATCAGGGAGTCTATATGGGGTGATCACCACAGTCATTGATCATGCCCCTGTAAGGCTTCATTCAGACGTCCGGATGCGTTTTGCGGATCCGATCCATCTATCAGTGGATCCGTAAAAATCATGCGGACGTCTGAATGGAGCTTTACAGGGGGGTAATCAATGACAGGGGGGTAATCAATGACAGGGGGGTGATCAGGGAGTCTATATGGGGTGATCACCACAGTCATTGATCACGCCCCTGTAAGGCTTCATTCAGACGTCCGGATGCGTTTTGCGGATCCGATCCATCTATCAGTGGATCCGTAAAAATCATGCGGACGTCTGAATGGAGCTTTACAGGGGGTTGATCAATGACAGGGGGGTAATCAATGACAGGGGGGTGATCAGGGAGTCTATATGGGGTGATCAGGGGTGATTAGGGGTGATCAGGGGCTAATAAGGGGTTAATAAGTGACGGGGGGGGGGTGTAGTGTAGTGTAGTGGTGCTTGGTGCTACTTTACTGAGCTACCTGTGTCCTCTGGTGGTCGATCCAAACAAAGGGGACCACCAGAGGACCAGGTAGCAGGTATATTAGACGCTGTTATCAAAACAGCGTCTAATATACCTGTTAGGGGTTAAAAAAAACACATCTCCAGCCTGCCAGCGAACGATCGCCGCTGGCAGGCTGGAGATCAACTCTCTTACCTTCCGTTCCTGTGAGCGCGCGCGCCTGTGTGCGCGCGTTCACAGGAAGTCTCGCGTCTCGCGAGATGACGCGTATATGCGTGACTGTGCGCAGCGCTGCCACCTCCGGAACGCGATCCTGCGTTAGGCGGTCCGGAGGTGGTTAAAACTATCCGTCTCCACCAGACGGAATGACAGCATTTCAAAGGCAAGTAATTTAGAAATTCTGACATTCAGGGTTAGGGATCGCGGGTGGGTAGGGGGATACTTCCTCTTCCTCTCCAGCGTTTGGGATATGGAGAGCTGATCGCTTCCGTGTGACATTGTGGAGATGCTTGGTGACCCAGGTGTTGGTGTTGCTGGCAGATCCTCTGTTTGTGGGGTGCCAGGTGGCACTGTCAATCCAGAGGTGGATGAAGAGGCCACGACTGCAGCAGAAGAGGAAGCAGGAGGAGCCAGAGACCCTTCTTGGTTTTTGAGGTGTCTACTCCACTGCAGCTCGTGCTTTGCACTTAAATGCCTGGTCATGCAGGTTGTGCTCAGGTTGAGAACGTTTATGCCTCACTTCAGGCTCTGATTACACAGCGTGCAAACCACTCGAGTCTTGTAGTCAGTGCATTGTCTGAAGAACTGCCACGCCAGGGAACTCCTTGGAGCTGGCTTTGGTGTGCTCAGTCCCTTGCTGCGGTGGGCAGTAGAAGGCGTACTGTCTAGAGGACGGCCGCTCCGCTTTTGCACCCTGCTCCCTCTTCTGCTGTGCTGGTGGCTCTGTGCGACCACCGCCTCTTCCTCCGAACTACATCGGTCACTCGCATGACCTTGATTCCATGTGGGGTCGAGGACCTCATCGTCCTCCACATCATCTTCCACCCAGTCTTCACCCCTGACTTCCTTGTCGGTCTGCACACTTTTGAAAGCCCCAGCAGTTGGCACCTATGTTCAGGGGCGGACTGACCGGTCGGGCACTTCGGACATGGTCCGAGGGCCCGGCCGGGATGGGGGCCCGCCGCAGAATAACATTATGTGTTAATGTTATGCCCAGCACCCCGATTCCGAATGTTATGCTGGCCTGGTAATGGCAGCGGGGCCCGGTGCAGTCACTGTATTCTATTACACCGGGCCCCGCTCACTGTAATACTAATATTCATATGTGAACAACTTGAAATCCTCTGCGATCCTCTCCCTCTGAGCTCTCTGTACTCACAAGCTCAGTAGCAGGCCGGGCGGCAGCGCAACTCACTGACGTCACGCCCCTGCTCCTCCCACTTTATGAATGAAGTAGGAGGAGCAGGCGCGTGACGTCAGTGAGTTGCGCTGCCGCCCGGCCTGCTACTGAGTTTGTGAGTACAGAGAGCTCAGAGGGAGAGGATCGCAGAGGATTTCAAGTTGTTCACATATGAATATTAGTATTACAGTGAGCGGGGCCCGGTGTAATAGAATACAGTGACTGCACCGGGCCCCGCTGCCATTACAACACCAGATGCCGGCCCCCAGACCCTGTATTGGGGATCATTCACTCACAGGGACACTGTTATGGGGGGATCTGTGGATGACACATATATAGCATAAGGTGCTATATATGTGTCACCCACAGATCCCCCCCACAACCGTGTCATCCACAGAGCCCCCACAACAGTGCTATCCACAGAGCCCCCATAACAGTGCCATCCACAGAGCCCCCATAACAGTGCCATCCACAGAGCCCCCATAACACCTTTTGGTTCAAAATATTTTTTAATTTGGCTATTCCCCACCCCTCTTGTAATTGTTCCGCTACTTGTGGGCTGCGCGGGAATGAGTTCAGTCACTTCTGTGGGCAATCCCGTCCTGCAGCGCGTGATCCCGCAAGACCCGCCGCTGTAGGTCACGGGTCTCGCGGGATCACGCGCCGCAGGATGGGATTGCGTACCGAAGTGACTGAACTCATGCCCATGTAGCCCGCAAGTAGCGGATCAGTGGAACAAGTACAAGGTGGGTTGGGGGGTTGATCTGTGGGGTTGCCCAGACGGCTAGGCCCTTCACAGTAGTTATTAACCCCTTTCAGCAGTCCCCCATTCACGGAAGGGGGGACTGCTGAAAGGGATTAATAACTACTGTGAAGGGCCTCCCCCCCTTTCACAGTAGTTATGCCCAGATATGTGCCCCCTTCACAGTAGTTATTCCCACACTGCTTCTAACAGAGGCTCACTAATGGACGCTGAGATTAGATCACCCCATACGAAAGCATTGAATCAATGCTTTCCTATGAAAAAAAATTTGACCCTGGAGGTCATCATGCAGGGCAGAGGCGTAGCTAGAAATGCATGGGCCCCATAGCAAAAAAAAAATATGGGCCCCCCCCCCCGTGCCATCCACAGATCCCCCTCCCCTAAATAGTGCCATCCACAGATCCCCCTCCCCTAAATAGTGCATCCACAGATCCCCCTCCCCTAAATAGTGCCATCCACAGATCCCTCTCCCCTAAATAGTGCCATCCACAGATCCCCCTCCCCTAAATAGTGCCATCCACAGATCCCTCTCCCCTAAATAGTGCCATCCACAGATCCCCCTCCCCTAAATAGTGCCATCCACAGATCCTCCTCCCCTAAACAGTGCCATCAACAGATCCCCCCCTCCCCTAAACAGTGCCATCCACAGATCCCCCTCCCCTAAACAGTGCCATCCACAGATCCCTCTCCCCTAAACAGTGCCATCCACAGATCCCTCTCCCCTAAACAGTGCCATCCACAGATCCCCCTCCCCTAAATAGTGCCATCCACAGATCCCCCTCCCCTAAATAGTGCCACCCACAGATCCCCCTCCCCTAAACAGTGCCATCCACAGTATCAGGTGCCTTCCCCCCCATGTGCCAGTCAGTATCAGGTAACAAACCCCCCCCCCCAGATGCCAGTATCAGGTCAGGTACCAACCCCCCTCCCCCCATGTGCCAGTATCAAGTGCCCCCTGCTCCCCCCATGGCAGTAACAGTCGGGTATTAAAAAATAAATAAAAAAAATAAACACTTCTACTTACCTCCATGTCAGCGATGCGATGCAGCCTCTTCCTGTATGTCCATATATGGAGTCAGTGCTTGTATTTCAGAAAAGGTTTCTGCTGGGATTCGAACCCACGACCTTCTGTATCAGAGGCAAAGCATCTAACCACAAGACCAAAAGAGAAGCCTTGCTGCTGACTGAAAAATTATGAGACTTCTACTGTTATAGCTGGCTAAGTGTACATCTTTACACATGACAGCTGCTCATATATAGAGATATAGCAGAGCTGAGTATGCTGGGATAGCTGTCATATAGAGATATAGCAGTGCTGGGTGTGTTGGGGCAGCTGTCATATGTATAGATGTACACTTAGCCAGCTATAACAGTAGAAGTGTCAAATTTTTTCAATCAGTTGCAATGCCTCCTTTATGGTTGTGAGGGTAAATGCTTTGCCTCTGATACACTCATACATTGGCACTATTTAGGGGAGAGGGATCTGTGGATGGCACTATTTAGGGGAGGGGGATCTGTGGATGGCACTATTTAGGGGAGAGGGATCTGTGGATGGCACTATTTAGGGGATGGGGATCTGTGGATGGCACTATTTAGGGGAGGGGGATCTGTGGATGGCACTATTTAGGGGAGGGGGATCTGTGGATGGCACGGGGGGGGGGGACGGGGCCCATAATTTTTTTTTGCTATGGGGAGACTTTAATATACAGTAAGATTAGATCACATTAGCGAGGGGGCCTGAACATTAAGATTGCTGCTGTGAAGGGGGCCCTGAACATTAAGACATCGATATTTAACTAACTTGAAAATAAACTGTCGGGCCCCGAAGCAGCTGCTTCCCCGGTAGTTACGCCACCTCCTGGCTGCCTGTGTGTAGTGTCTGTGTGTGTTAATAAAAAAAAATAAAAAAAAGAAAGAAAAAAATAATGCGGTCGGACGGGCCCCCAGTGGCGTAGGGCCCCATAGCCACTGCTATGGTTGCTATGGCGATCCCTACGCCACTGATGCAGGGTGTGAGGACATCCAGCGTCAGATACCAGACCAAAGGTCTGTTTTAATCCAGGAAGCCCTCAGGTGGCTGCCAGCCACTAGAGGCTGACTTATTGCTGGAACGTAAACAATGCAGTTTCTCTATAACATTGCAGCTCGATTTGCAAAAGGGACACTGTACCCAGACCACTTCAATGAGCTGAAGTGGTCTGGGTGCCTTTTGTGTCACTTTAACTTTGAAATCTTATTAAAGATTGTGTAGGGTGTGGCTGGAGGCGGGGCATGGAGGCGGGGCAAGGGTGGGGCTTGCAGCAGAACATGGGTGGGGCTTGTAAGGGGGCCCTTGATTTATTTTGCCCAGGGGCCCTGAGGGTTCTCAGTCCGCCCCTGCCTATGTTTCATCATCATCGGAGACGTGCTGCAATGGTCCTCCCATGTACTCATCTTGAAAAATAAGTGGTTGGGCATCGGTGCACTCAATCTCTTCCACTTCTGGGGCAGGGCTATGTGGATTGCCCTGGGAAACCCTGCTAACAGAGTCATCAAAAAGCAGAAGAGACTGCTGCATGACTTGGGGCTCAGACTGCTTGGCTGATTTGCAAGGGGGTGAGGTGAAAGACTGATGGACATCGGCTGCAGGTGCCAACTGTGGTCTTTCAGCAGGAGACTGGGTGGGAGACAATGTGAAGGAACTGGATCCACTATCAGCAACCCAATCTACTATCGCCTGTATTTATTCATGCCTCACCATTCGTAGAGCAGCATTAGGCCCGACCAAATACTGCTGCAGGTTTTGTCGCCTACTCGCACCTGAGGAAGGGGTTTCACTTGTGCTTGTAGCTGGCACAGATCGACCACGTCCTCCCCCTGCAACAGGAGCTCCACCAGCAGCACCACGACCTGGGCCACGTCCCTTATTTGATGTTCTCCTCATATTTTTTAAATTTAGGATTAGGATCTTGCCCTAAATGGGTGTTTAATTAATAGTAGAATAAAACGACAGTATGTATCTCGCACGGCCTGAACCAGACTAGGCCTCAAAAAAAGATTTATTTGCCCAAAATGGCTGTATTTCAAATGCCAAATTCAAAGCCCTGTATGTAGAGGTAGTATCTCACAGGGCCTGAACCTCTGTAGGCCTGCAGTAAATATATCTTTGCACAAAATGGCTGTATTTTAAATGGTTGTATTTGAAAATGGATGAATCAAACCCCTGTATGTATAGGGGGGATCACACACGCCCTGAATCAGTGTAGGCCTGAAGTAAAGATTTCTTTGCACAAAATGGCTGTATTTCAAATGCCTAATTCAAACCCCTGTATGTAGAGGTGGTATCTCACAGGGCCTGAACCTCTGTAGGCCTGAATTCAATATTGGTGGACCAAATGGCGGTATTTAAAATCTCTGAATGTAACCCAAATGTATTAAGGGTGTATCTCACAATGACATCAGCATCAAAAGCTGCCAACTAAATTTTTTGTGCCCATACGACTGTTTGTTTAACAACTGAATTTGAAAGCAGTATATAAGCCTGTAATTCCCCACGTGCTGATGCTGCAAGGCCTGAAAATAGTGTTTTTTGTCAAAGTGTGTTTTTCAAACCCCAGAAAATGATGGGTGTATTTGTAGCTTAAATTGGGCACTGACTAATACAGATGTTGTAGATTGCCCAAAAAGTCTTTTTTTGCTAACAGAATATGAATGCTGTATATATTAAACTTTAATTTAACACTTGCAGATCTGGAAAATACAGTTTTTTGTCAAAAAAGTGTGTTTTTCAAACCCCAGAAAATGATGGGCGTGTTTCTAGCTTAAATTGCACACTGACTAATCCAGATGTTGTAGTTTGCCCCCAAAAAATGGTGATTTGCAATGTCCCAAAAGCTCAGATGCAGTGCTGGTGCACTGAGCATGCATAAAATGGCCGCCGCCACCCACCTAACTAACAAAATTATAAAAGTTTTTTTTTTTTTTGGTCAATGGCCTCAGGGCAGGGTAAAACGATTGTGTCCTGCACCCACACAACTATTTCTCTGTAGATCGCTGAGTTAGATTCTCTCCTATTCTCTCCCTGAAATCACAAGTCCAGCAGCATCCTCTCCCTACACTTGTAACAGCAAAGTGATGTACAGCGCTACGTGACTCAAGCTTATATAGAGGCTGGGTCACATGCTGCTCTGGCCAATTACAGCCATGCCATTAGTAGGCATGGCTGTGATGGCCTCTTGGGGCAAGTAGTATGACGCTTGTTGATTGGCTGCTGTGCAGCCTTTCAAAAAGCGCCAAGAAAGCGCTGAACACCGAACCCGAACTTTTACGGAAATGTTCGGGTCCGGGGTCCAAAAATCCTAAAGTTCGGTACAAGACCGAACTTTACAGTTTGGGTTCGCTCAACCCTAGTCATCATCACTGCTGCAACCATTCGCTGGCCTTAACTTATATGTTGCAAATGTTTCCATCCGGATTGGATGCAGTTTTCATGTGCATGAAATGTAACTGAAAGATAACAATCTACATCTCCCAGCAACCATCAGTGAAAAACGCATTGCATTCGGATGCCTACCGTTTTTCACGCAAGCTCCATTCACTTCTATGGAGCCAGGGCTGAATGAAAAATGCATAATATAGAACAGGGATCAGCAACCTTCGGCACTCCAGCTGTTGTGAAACTACAATTCCCAGCATGCTCCATTCATTTCTATGTAGGTTCTTAGAAGAGCAGAGCAAGTATGCATGCTGGGAGTTGTAGTTTCACAACAGCTGGAGTGCCGGAGGTTGCCTACCCCTGATATAGAACATGCTGTGATTTTTCCTCAATGCAAAGATGATGTGTGAAAAATGAAGCTCACACTTAACAATTGAGGACAGAAAACTTGCTGGTGTGAAAGAGCCCTAATATTTTATGTCAGAGTTACTTGAGCCTTTGAGTCCGAAAAGTTGCTGCATAGCAAAAATTGAGATGGCTGGACTCCAAAAACCTTCAATTCCATGTATCCAAATAAGGAAGCAGCACTCAAAGAATCTTCTCAAAAAAGTGTTCAGTCCCTCTAATGAACCATTCTCATGCTTGAGAATAGTTCCATAAAGGGACTGAAACATAGCTGATCATTGGGTGAATAGATACCTTTTTTAGAAGATTTTTGGATGCTGCTTCCTTATTTGGGTAAATATATTTGTTTATTGCTTATTGGACACATATATTTGGTGCAAATTTAGTGTATCTTTAAACCTACTGTAACAATTTTGTCTAGAAATAAAACTCCAATGTTTTATGCCACCTCCCTATTGGAGTCAGTTTGTAGCTGTTTTGAGATTTATTTTTTAAGTAACAGTGAAAGATAGAAAGTCATTAACATAACTAACCACTAACCACTATTCAAAACTGCAGTGAGCGGTGTAAAAAAGGTCAAAAAATTTTAAGTGACCCAGAAAAATCGCAAAGCCCTATTTTGTGAATTTTTGAAGCCAGAATCCTGGAATGCAGGGTGTGATCATTTCCAGCTAAAATGCTTGTTGGTGTGAAAAAACTGCATGTAATCTTCAATGTGTGCAGGTAGACTAATGAAGCCTCACTGCTCCTGTCCTGCAATTTCCAAACAGAAGTGAGACATTTAAATGGGGACAGTACTGCTGCCAGTGGGGGAGGGGTTATCAGAGGACATTCACTGCATAGAAATACTTTTTCGTAGCATAACCCTTTAATGAGATTGGATTATATTCCATAAAACATACATCACTGTATAAGGTAGTTAAAATATGGAGGCCACGGACATAAAAATGCTGAATATTATAGTAACATAACTGAAATGGACATTTCACTGACAGTGGACGTCTTTACCACCATGCAAACCCCTCAATTGCTTGGGGCCCCCACCTGAATGATAGCAAACAGACATGATAATTGCAGGAGCCAGGCAGCACAGGCAGTGGTCAGGTCAGGCCCCAGAGTCTTCAGCCAGGCAGGTGATATCTAATACATTATCTGTACTCAGAGAGCTGTCACTGTGTTATCTGTGGTTTTACATAGGACTGCATGTAACATCTAATACACTATCTGTACTCAGACAGTTATCACTGAGTTATCTGTGGGGTTACATAGGACTGCAGGTAACATCGACTACATTATCTGTACTCAGACAAGTATCACTAAGCTGTTGTATGTATTTTTTATCTAGATGCTTAATCTAAGTGCTTCCTGATTAAATGTCCCCAAAATATTTTTGATTAGGGCCCCAAGACATAACTTTGTGTGGGGCCCCAAAAGTCCACCACTGTTCACTCATGGCAAAGGGGTATTATTAATTTATCTGGTTTAGAACATTTAAAAAAAAAAATAACCAAAATGTCTACTTCTTGTAAGTAATAAAGAATAGACCATTACATACTTACATCTAGTATGGCCTCATGCACACGACCGTGGTGTGTTTTGCGGTCCGCAAATCGCGGATCCGCAAAACACAGATGGCGTCCTTACGCGTTCGGGCAATTTGCTGAACGGCACGGACAGCCTTCAATATTAATGCCTATTCTTGTCTGCAAAGCGCGGACAAGAATAGGACATGTTATATTTTTTTTGCGGGGCCACGGAACGGAGCAACGGATGCGGACATCACACGGAGTGCTGTCCGCATCTTTTGCGGCCCCATTGAAGTGAGCGGGTTTGCACCCGAGCTGCGGCTTGGATGCGGACCCAAACAACGGCTGTGTGCATGAGGCCTTACACATCAGTCACCAATGGATGAGGCGTAGCTATAGGGGAAGTAGGTGAAGCTGCTACTTTAGGCCTGAACTCAGAAGGGCCCACCCAGTATAAGGACTAATAGATTTTATTATCAGCGCCCCCTCTCAACAGTATTATACAAAAACATTATATGCAGTGACATTACATATAGTATATACACTCACCTAAAGAATTATTAGGAACACCTGTTCTATTTCTCATTAATGCAATTATCTAGTCAACCAATCACATGGCAGTTGCTTCAATGCATTTAGGGGGGTGGTCCTGGTCAAGACAATCTCCTGAACTCCAAACTGAATGTCAGAATGGGAAAGAAAGGTGATTTAAGCAATTTTGAGCGTGGCATGGTTGTTGGTGCCAGACGGGCCGGTCTGAGTATTTCACAATCTGCTCAGTTACTGGGATTTTCACACACAACCATTTCTAGGGTTTACAAAGAATGGTGTGAAAAGGGAAAAACATCCAGTATACGGCAGTCCTGTGGGCAAAAATGCCTTGTGGATGCTAGAGGTCAGAGGAGAATGGGCCGACTGATTCAAGCTGATAGAAGAGCAACGTTGACTGAAATAACCACTCGTTACAACTGAGGTATGCAGCAAAGCATTTGTGAAGCCACAACACGCACAACCTTGAGGCGGATGGGCTACAACAGCAGAAGACCCCACCGGGTACCACTCATCTCCACTACAAATAGGAAAAAGAGGCTACAATTTGCACGAGCTCACCAAAATTGGACTGTTGAAGACTGGAAAAATGTTGCCTGGTCTGATGAGTCTCGATTTCTGTTGAGACATTCAAATGGTAGAGTCCGAATTTGGCGTAAACAGAATGAGAACATGTATCCATCCTCTGATGGCTACTTCCAGCAGAATAATGCACCATGTCACAAAGCTCAAATCATTTCAAATTGGTTTCTTGAACATGACAATGAGTTCACTGTACTAAAATGGCCCCCACAGTCACCAGATCTCAACCCAATAGAGCATCTTTGGGATGTGGTGAAACGGGAGCTTTGTGCCCTGGATGTGCATCCCTCAAATCTCCATCAACTGCAAGATGCTATCCTATCAATATGGTCCAACATTTCTAAAGAATGCTATCAGCACCTTGTTAAGTCAATGCCATGTAGAATTAAGGCAGTTCTGAAGGCAAAAGGGGGTCCAACACCGTATTAGTATGGTGTTCCTAATAATTCTTTAGGTGAGTGTATGTGTAAGAAACAGACAGAATGACTGCTGGGCCTTGTCTGAGAAATAAATCTTGACTAGCCACAGGTGTGGAGATTGCACAGGAGGAGGGGTTGCAAAGAAGTTGCTCAGAGGGGTCAGCGTTCAAAAATGTGCAGTGGGGCCCAGTCATTTCTAGTTATGCCACTGCCGATGGAAATTACTATCCAAACACTGACCAGAACACTGACACGTGAACTAAACCTTAGGGTGCTGCCTTACATTGGGGCTGTGCTGCACTTTTGGTGTGGCTAAAAATGTAACAAAATAGTATGTGGTTTTTATGATGCGTTTTTTTTCCAACAAAGGAAAAACAGATTTAAATTACCTTAAGATGTTGCTGTACTTTCACACAATTTCATTTAAATTAATAGAGAATGGTTTAAAATATTTCTAAATCAATTCATTTAAAAAATATGCCTGCATCCACCTAAAAAGAAAGCTGTAAAGTCATGGCCACTAGGGTCTCACTTCCACCTAAGTTGCAGCCCAAGATCCATCCCTGGTAACAGAGAATAAATAGCTGGCTCACAGGAAATGGGGATGTGTCAGAGCTAGCTGAGATCCTGAGCCTAATAAAATCCTGAGCCTCCTGCCTTTCTGTAAGTGTGATTTATAGAGCTGAAAACAAACATAGTGGGAAGTAAGTGAAATTAGGTCACTGCATACAGTGCTGAGAGAAGGGAAAGACCCCCTGCTTTTAAGAGAAATGCATCAAGTTGTGCAGCTGATGAAACAGGGAATAATATAGCTGAAAGAGACTTTAGGAAAGCACAAACACAACTGTTCCTTCACAGTTATGATTGTACAAATAAGCACAGCCATTATGTAAACTTTTCCAAACTCGGGTATGCTTTAATGTAACTCTATTTTGTAATTATTATAATTCAGTTTTACTGGGTGTTTTCCCTTTGTTGGAAGAAAACTCACCATAAAGGTAGGCATGTTGTTGAAAAAACAGTACGCATTTTTGGTGCAGTTTTCTTGCCACACCCAAAATGCAACACAGCTGCAACGTGTGGCAGCACCCTTACTCAAATAGGTCAGATTGACAGGAGCGCAGTATAATGGGAAATGACTCACTCATCATGGAAGTTTAATTACAGTATTCAGGAGGAATTTTAATTTTCAGATTTACTGAACATCCCAAACCATATTGCAAGTTGTTTTATTCCCTGGCAGGAGTCCATAATGATTTTATCGTTTACAACCCTACTTTCATTAAATCCTCCTCCCTACAATAATATGCAGCAATCCAGTAGGAACAGACTGTAGGAAGAACTCAAAGAGTTTAATTTTGCAAGCACTGACAGCTGGTGTAGAATCACATGAGCCCACATAATTTTCTCGATTTCTTTATAACAATTGTTCTAGTAAATCATGAATGATCACAAATCATCTACTAAAATATTTATATTCTGGCAACTTACCTTCTATCACCTCATTCATCCACTTGTCAGCAGTCTAAAGAATATTTATAGGCACTAACTATAGGAGAACAGGAGTTGTCTGGGAGTTGGCAGCTGGTTTTGACAATAGATAAATTCTTGTATTTTTATCTTTGTTTATTGACACATGAAAGAAAATAACAAATGTCTGGCTCAAGGACAAAAAATCTTATCTACACACACAGTCAGCAAACTAAACAAAACTATCATAGAATTGGTACTTTGGTACATGTAAAATATAAAAATGTAGTAAACACCAACTTAGATCCATAAGGATAGGGCTACACAGCAACACGACTGTCGCACAAAAATCCATCTTTGATGTTTTTTTTGCAACTGTCATGTCACAGTCGCAGCATGTCACAGTGCGACACCATAGACTAGCCCTTTAGTGACCACTAATATGCCTTTTTTTACTGACGTAAACAAAGGGGGTTTAAGCTAAACAGCTGGCTTTAATCAATCACTATACAGTATGTACCCAAAATGGTGCATTCAAAACTGTAACTTGTCCTGCAAAAAATAAGCCCTCAATAAAAATATACATTTTTTGCAGATGACACTAAACTGTGTAAAGTAATTGAATACGGAAGAGGACAGTATACTGCTACAGATGGATATGAAAAGATTGGAGGCTTGGACAGAGAAGTGGCAGATGAGGTTTAACACAGACAAATGTAAGGTTATGCACATGGGAAGGAATAATGCAAGTCACCCGTACATACTAAATGGTAAAACACTGGGTAACACTGACATGGAAAAGAACCTAGGACCTTTAGTGAACCAAAAACTAAGCTGTAGAAACTAGTGTCAGGCAGCTGCTGCCAAGGCCAATAAGATAATAGGGCATCAAAAGGGGCATAGATGCCCTTGATGAGAACATAGTCCTGCCACTTTACAAATCACTAGTCAGACCACACATGGAGTACTGTGTACAGTTCTGGGTTCCTGTGAACAAGGCAGACATAGCAAAGCTGGAGAGGGTTCAGAGGAGGGCAACTAAAGTAATAACTGGAATGGGTGGACTACAGTACCCTGAAAGATTATCAAAATTAGGGTTATTCACTTTAGAAAAAAGACGACTGAGGGGAGATCTAATAACTATGTATAAATATATCAGGGGTCAGTACAGAGATCTCTTCCATCATCTATTTATATCCAGGACTGTGACTATGACAAGGGGACATCCAGCGCCCAGCCACTCGCCACACGTGTGCTACAGATAATATGTGACCGCTGAAGAAGGTCTATTCAGACCGAAACGTACGTTCAAGGATTTATGTTATTGCTTTTGGATGTAAAGTATTGAGCAACTGGATCATGAAACCACTGTGTGAATAAAAATATTCTTTTGAAATGCAAAACCTAGCAATCTGTGTGCCTCAATTTTCGTTACATAGATGGTGGGTAATTCCCTTGACTAGCACCAGAAGAAAAAATAGAGTGCGGTTCTCCATTTCTTCAAAACACTATGACGAGGGGACATCCTCTGCGTCTAGAGGAGAAAGAAGGTTTGTACACAAACATAGAAGAGGATTCTTTATGGTAAGAGCAGTGAGACTATGGAACTCTCTGCCTGAGGAGGTGGTGATGGTGAGTACAATAAAGGAATTCAAGAGGGGCTTGGATGAATTTCTGGAGTGTAATAATATTACAGGCTATAGCTACTAGAGAGGGATTGTTGATCCAGGGAGATATTCTGATTGCCTGATTGGAGTCGGGAAGGAATTTTTTACCTTAAGTGAGGAAAATTGGCTTCTACCTTACAGTTTTTTTTTTTGCCTTACTCTGGATCAACTTGCAGGATAACAGACTGAACTGGATGGACAGATGTCTTTTTTCAGCCTTATAAACTATGTTACTATGTTAGTGTTGGACTGATTTGCTCAGTCACTTCCCTGCATCCTTGCTCTCCACTTAGTGCTGGCATAGTGATCTCACAGTTAAGCAGGTGAAGCGGCCAAGACAGCATTCATTCTTCTCTGCAATGCTTCCTGGGATATGCAAATCAATATTTGGTGAGACCACCCTTTGCCTTCATAATAGCATAAATTCTTCTAGGTACACTTGCACTCAGTTTTTGAGGGAACTCAGCAGGGAGATTGTTCCAAACATCTTGGAGAACTAACCACAGATCTTCTGTGGATGTAGGCTTGCTTAAATCCTTGCTTCAATCTCTTCATGTAATCCCAGACAAACTCAAAGATGTTGAGATCAGTGCTCTGTGGAGGACATATTATCATTTACAGGACTTCAGTTCTTCTTTATCATAAATATAATTCCTTATGATATTTGCTGTATTTTTTGGGTCGTTGTTCTGCTGCAGAATAAATTTGGAGTCATTCAGAAGCCTCCCTGATAGTATTTCATGATGATCTGCATGTATTTCTTAGCACTAACAACGCCATTAATCCGGACCAAATCCCCAATTCCATGTACTGAAATGTACACTAGCCCCAAACTTGCAAGGAGTCTCAACCATGTTTCACTATTGCCTCTGGTCTGGCTATTACTTGGCTCTGCTATTTCTCCATAACAATCTGGAATTTGGTGTTCCATAACAATCGAGACTTCTTATTACCACACCTACTGTTCATATTCTCTTCACAGTTCTGTTCATCAATGCTGCATGCGATAAAGCATTTACGTTTTGCAAGTTATTTATGCTAATCTGTACTCTTGTTGACTGCATCATCAAGCAGAAAACATAGAATCACCCTTGCACATGAAGTGGCAGATTTCCATTGTTAGATATTTCTTATAATTTTTTCTCTGGAGGCAGCACCTACCAGAGCGGCTATGTTTTAACAGAGCTCTGCACCAAGGACTAGCAAACCGGAGCATTCAGTGTGTGCAAGATTTAGGCTTCCACTTATTACCTTGGGGCCCAGGATATCCTCAGAGCTCCCCTTCTTGCTTTCCCCTGGGGTCTAGGGGCCTTGAGCCCAAATTCTGTCTGCCGCCGCCGCCTCCTCCTCCATCTTGGTGGCCACCTATAGGGCTCACTCGGTGGCCCAGCAACACATACCGCACATCCAACCTGCCTGTGCCGCAAATCTGGAGCTTCTCCACTGCCAGACCAGGAGACTGTAGTGGACAATCCTGGAGCTTTTTCCCCTGCACGCCTCAAGAACTGCCTCCACCGCCTTCACTACAGGGGCACAGCTCCATTACCACATGCACAGCCTCACAGATACCATCACAGGCTTTAGCCTTTGCATCTCTCAGTTGGGTGGGTGAGTTTGCTGGGCTCTGCCCAACCGTCATAAATAGTCTCCTTCTTGGGCGCTAGTGTCTAATTCTGTACACTTTCTGGACATTAGCCCTCCATGGCTGACAACCTCTTCATATTGAGACCCCCATTTTCCAATTGTGGCTTGTGCATAGTTAGCTTACCCCACCATCAGGGGGGGCTAGTTCATTGTACCTTTATATTTAATGCAGTGCCTTTAAAGGCCAATTTAGCTGCTCCCACATATTTAACTCTCAAGCAGCACATTGGATCCTATTCCAGCTACCTTGCTACCTACCAATTGGCCTCTACCTTCTGACTACCTCGAACATCTTTCTCCTCGCCCATCCACCACTGAGACCAACGGTCCATTTGATTTTTGTAGTCCACTACAGCCCATAATGTAACTGACCTCCAAATTAAGGAGGCACTCCAACTGCTTGTTACATTTAATGCTGATTATTGTACCCCCTGCTATGGACAGATGCCTCAATTCTCTACAGGGTGCTATGGTCAAACAAATCACTAGTACCTCAACCACTGTCACCAGCCACAGACTCCCAACACCCTGACTCGGACGTTCTCCCATCACCCTCATCTTCTTCGCCTCCCAGTCCTTCTACTGAATCCACTCACAAGATTCTTCTGTTCAAGGATAGGACATGAATAACAGATCGGCGGGGGTCCGACACCCAGCACCCCCTCCAATAAGCTGCTTAGAGAAGGACACACTCCGTGCGAACGCAGTGAGCCGGTGTAATAAGGAGCCGTTCCATTCACTTCAATGGGACAGCTCTTTCCTATTTAAGTGTATTCAAGATTTTCCTTTCCTCCCTTTGATGTTCCATTCCACAACTGCTGACATGACTGGAGGAAGGTCCTTGCATCACCTTCCCCTTCTTCGCCACCCCCATCCTACCCTGCTTATTGTTTACTTACATTTTTTTAATTCTTCCAAGCTTACCAGCTACTTCACATTTAATACCTGTATATGACATAGTTATAGCAACTGCAATTATGTGTTCATATAATTTCATGTATCTTTCTTTATTCCAAATCTCTCTTAATTCCAAGTAATTTTGCTCATTTTATGTGAACGTACGACTTATTCTCTGTTGTGTTTCTGGCTTGGAGACTCAATAAAAATATTTTAAAAAAATGATATTTCTTATTATTTCTAATGAGTATGTATTTTAAAACATATGAGAACATTAATCAGTGATTTGAGCATACCGCACATTCAGTTCCTTTAAAAGTCACCCTGTTAGCTACTGAGCTCAAAAAATATCTATGTCTTTGTAGCAGATCATGAAAAGAATATCTACAAGACTTAAAAGAAGAGACAGGAAAACCAGTTGACCTTTAGAAAGGTCAGATGGATCAGAGTGTATTAATTCAATGGCTGTCATTTCATTTTGCAGATATTGCTACTGTGAATCTGCTGTACATGTTAGTGTATCTGATTCAGAACAGAACCCTGTGTATACGTCACATCTGCAATACCTTAGGGCAAAGGAAGCGGTAAGCCTGTTTGGTTCAGCTAGTCAGTTTCACCCATGCAATGGGAGTACATCATCAAAATGGCACATGGGAGTAGAGAGATCCATTGATACTTAGTGTTGGGCGCGAATATTCGAATTGCAAATTTTAATCGTGAATATCGCCACTTCGAGAATTCGCGAAGATTTAGACTATAGTGCTATATATTTGTATTCACGAATATTCTAGATTTTTTTTTTTTCATCAGTAACCTCCCTTCGTTCTTGTCGGCCAATGAGAAGGCTGAAATGTCTTTGTCTGAGCTTAGCAACATCCCTAGCAACTAATAGTAAATTTGCCTACCCCTTACTATATAAGAACCTCCCCAGCAGCCATTTTCTGTAGTTTTATGGAGTTCTGAGAGAGACAGCAGTGTCATTGCTGTGCTCTGTGCTTTATTGTTTAATTACATTAGATAGATAGTTAGTTAGTTAGTTAGCTTATATATATATAATACAGATAGTTAGTGGGAGATAGTCAGTGTAGGTTATATCCTGATATAGTGTAGCTGATAGATTCTGCTGTCCATACATACATGCTACAGACATATTGCTGTGATGTCACAACAATACTTAGCGCACCAATCAGGAATATGTAGTCAGACCTGCTAAAATTTGAAGTTGCACGTATTACGCAAAAATATGCGCATCATTAATTGCTGATTTGCGCAATCGCAAATATATTGGAGCACTCTATCTGCACATAAAGCTATTGTGATGTTCTTCCGTGCTAACCATTTTCTCCAGTCTCAGGAAACTTCTAGCAGCATGAAAAATGTAGCAACAGTGACCCACGCCTGTATTGTGTGCGCAATACACACATATTACATTGCCGATTTTCGCAATCATATATAACGAATATTTGCCCAAATATTCGTGAAATATCGCAAATTCAAATATTTCCCCTGCCGCTCATCACTATTGATACTTCAATAATAAATTGTGTTATAGCTTATATTTGATTTATTAGTATTTGTATGTCACAGACACATGGTCAATAATTTATAAAAATGTGTTACTTTAGAGCACGATATATATATATATATATATATATACAGTACAGACCAAAAGTTTGGACACACCTTCTCATTCAAAGAGGTTTCTTTATTTTCATGACTATGAAAATTGTAGATTCACACTGAAGGCATCAAAACTATGAATTAACACATGTGGAATTATATACATAACAAACAAGTGCGAAACAACTGAAAATATGTCATATTCTAGGTTCTTCAAAGTAGCCACCTTTTGCTTTGATTACTGCTTTGCACACTCTTGGCATTCTCTTGATGAGCTTCAAGAGGTAGTCCCCTGAAATGGTTTACACTTCACAGGTGTGCCCTGTCAGGTTTAATAAGTGGGATTTCTTGCCTTATAAATGGGGTTGGGACCATCAGTTGCGTTGAGGAGAAGTCAGGTGGATACACAGCTGATAGTCCTACTGAATAGACTGTTAGAATTTGTATTATGGCAAGAAAAAAGCAGCTAAGTAAAGAAAAACGTGTGGCCATCATTACTTTAAGAAATGAAGGTCAGTCAGTCAGCCGAAAAATTGGGAAAACTTTGAAAGTACTGTAAGGGCTATTTGACCATGAAGGAGAGTGATGGGGTGCTGCGCCAGATGACCTGGCCTCCACAGTCACCGGACCTGAACCCAATTGAGATGGTTTGGGGTGAGCTGGACCGCAGAGTGAAGGCAAAAAGGCCAACAAGTGCTAAGCATCTCTGGGAACTCCTTTAAGACTGTTGGAAGACCATTTCAGGGGACTACCTCTTGACGCTCATCAAGAGAATGCCAAGAGTGTGCAAAGCAGTAATCAAAGCAAAAGGTGGCTACTTTGAAGAACCTAGAATATGACATATTTTCAGTTGTTTCACACTTGTTTGTTATGTATATAATTCCACATGTGTTAATTCATAGTTTTGATGCCTTTATAGTCATGAAAATAAAGAAAACTTCTGAATGAGAAGGTGTGTCCAAACTTTTGGTCTGTACTGTATATATATATATACTGTATATGTATTTACAGTTACATTGTTTGCTCTCTATTCAGTACAGGAAATATATTTCCATTTGCTTCCTATTAAATTTATAGGTGACATACATAATGGCTAATATTGCATCAGTGTTCCTGTATGGTAATATATCCATCCATGCTCATTGATAGATACACATTTGAGATACTGTACGCCTTCTTATATTGCAAACATTAATTCGCGAGTGAAATGTAATTCAAATGTCCTTCTTGGAAGGATGCCTGACATTGATTCACTGTATAATGAGATAAAAGTACTTTCTCTGATACTTTTTCTTTAGTTTTAACACTAAGAAGAGACTTGTCCTCATCTTACCCAATATTCATTACTGTATGTAATCATACAAAGAGATGAAATAAATTATCTACTCTTTACATGGCATCTATCTTTACTAACAGATTTTAATCAGTTTACTTACACGTACCATAAATTCTCTGAAATAGTCTTTGCGCAATATACTTAGCAAGATTTATACTTAGCAATTCTGTGCAAATTGAGTACTTTTAAAGTTTATAATGTCTGTTAGAGATGAGTGAATCAATTCTAAACTAATCACATTCGTTACGAATTTCATAAAAATCCATGCAACAAATGAATCCGGAAGTTTGACAATTTGTTTTTGGACAAATCAAGCAAAAACTGTGAAAATTGGTGGGGAAAGCAGGAGGGAGGAAGAAGATAGAGGATCATATGACACTGGGAGGAAGTGGGAGGAAGGCTTGCCCTGACCAGCCAATCAGGGGGCAGAATGCAGGGAGGTCCTACTGCTCAGAAGGAGGAAACACCTTTCTGCTCCCAGGTAGGCTTGTGAAAGGATATTCTGCAGCAGTGTCTGCAAAAAATAATTGCAAAGTAAAGCCAGTTACTAGGAACATTATAAGGGCACTATAGGGAGAACTTAGCATAGAGAGTGAGTGTGGAACTGGTCACTGTCTCATTTGTTTCATACAGCTTGCTAGCAAGTTCTGCATTACAGAATTATGCAAGAAACCCATATTTTTCTGCCAGTTTTTCATTGTAAAAAACACTTTCAACAGTTCATAGGTTGCCAGCATCCAAATAGCATACATTCTGCTGCAAACACTTAGAAATTGCCCCTTTTTTACCCTAACAAACTGTTTCTCTTTATGATTTGTATTTGGCCATTTCAATGTATCACCGAACAGTGGATGTGAACCCACTGTGCCACTGACTAGCAATACTCCAGAGGGGCGTGACTAAGCAACTACGCGGATCTCACTAGAGCCTCAGACGGTGAGGATAGGCTTGACCGTCGGTAGTTGCCAGCTGGTACTCTGGAGCGTAAAACCAGTCAGTGACAGCTGGTCCAGGCAGACCAGGAGGTACCTGCAAAGGTACCGACAGTACAGATAAAGTAAACCAGGCAGGATCGTGACCAGGAGCAACAAGACAGGAACCGGAGGATGATGCAGAGACATAGTCAGGACGAGCAAAGGGTCAAGGCAGGCGGCACAGGACACAAGGTCAGTCAATCCAACCTTGACACTGAGGCGTCTGGCTAGAGGGCTAAGCTACTAAAGTACCTGCAGGAGAGCCTAGATAGGTTAACGAGATCACATGACACAACTCAGCCCCGCCCAAAGAGTGATGAGTACTGCCACAACCGAAGACGAGTTCAAGCAGTGTTCAGGTTGAATGGAAGTTGTGGAGCAGAATCTTCAAAGGTAATACTAACCACATAGGCAGAACCCAAAGCTACAGCAGAGATAGGGAAGCACAGACCATAATTTCAGATGAGCACTGTGCCCGGAACCGCGGTAGTAAGCAGGGGGGCAGCGTCGCACAGAGGACGCTGTTACACAGTGCATTATAGGGCGGGTTCCCATTAGCGTTAGAAATTCTTTTATAGTGTTCCGGTATAATAGAGTTATAACCAACTATAATGGAATTTTAGGACAGAATGCAAAATGGAAACCTTTAAGAGGCATTCCGTTTTGTTCTATCCTAATAATATGTTGATGGGCACAAATAACAGTTCCGTTTTCTTCTTTTATGCATAACGGGAAAAAAAGTCAGTATTAAAGAAAACACATTTTACTACAATACCACAATTATACCCGTGTAATTGAATGTGCTGTGTATTACTGCAAGATACTGTGCAGCGTTATTGCAAGAGCAATACTGCAATAACGCCGTTAATATACCTGTGTTATTGAATGTGTTGTATATTACTACAACATACCGTTCAGTGTTATAGCAAAAGCGATACTGCAATAATGCCATTATTATATCTGTGTTATTAAATGCATTATATATTACTGCAAGATACTGTACCATTCTGTGTCACAGCAAAAGCAAAACTGCAGTAACACCATTATTATACTCGTGTTATTGAACGTGGTGTGTATTACTGCAAGATCCTGATTAGTGTTATAGCAAACACATTTTAACACAATTATGCTATGATTACCAGTGTTATTGAGCACATTTTACTGAACAAAAATTAATTATTACTATTATAAATTATACCAGTGTGAAGTGAGTTTGTAGAAGGGGAGGGACATTTATTTGCTCCTCTGTCTTTTATTTACAGAAGAAAAACTTGCAATTTTGTTAGTACTATCTAATAATCTGTGTACCAAACCCTGGACTTTAGGTCTCTTAATATAATGTCTGGTAAATGGAAAAGTGGAAAATGAAAGACCCAATTATTATCATCCTAGAGTCAGAATGTGGGTAGTAGTGCAAATAGCAGTAGCAGCACAAGCCATCTGGACAGTAGTAGTAGTAGGCTACAATTCTCCCTGGCTTCCAAAAAATGTAACATTATTATGGAAGATAAAGAGGATGAGATTGTGGACTGGATGGCTCACTCCTCCTCTCAGTCACATCAGGCTGACATGGACGTCACCTCTGAGTCTGACACCATGTCTTCGAGCAAGGGGTTATGCCATTCCTCCTGGTCCTCCTCCTTGCAACCCCAGAAAATCATATCAGTTGTATCATCTCTGTCTTCAGAGCCCCCTTCTAGTGGAATACTTTTAAGAGGCAACATGAGGGGGGTCCCGGGGGAGCCCAAGATAACATATCACAGTCTGATAAAAGTGGAAGGGATGGTGAGGACTATGATGATGATTGTGTGTTGGACAGGACCTGGGAGCCGAATCAGGTTGCTGAGGAGGAGGAGGTGACATCAAAGGAGGAGGAGGGTGGTGGCCACAGTGGCATTAATAAAGAGCAGAGGAAACAGCCTGAACCTCCCAAAAAACATGCCAAGGCCAGATCTGGCTGCAGGCTCAAAACATGCCAGACCTAAGCCAAGCTCGGCTGTCACTAGCCCTGTGAGCGTATCTCCCATCTGGCAGTTTTTCTCCAGAAGACAAAAACATTGCAGTGTGCAAGTGCTGCAGGATTAAAATAAGCCATGGCACATTGGTGCACATGAAGCAACATCACCAATTCCAGTGGGAAAATTGAAATGTCTGCCAGATAGCGCAACAAGAGTGTCCTCCCTCTCCTGGTGTCACGGCGGACAGGATATAAGATACACAGATAACAAAACAAACAAGTTTTCTAGGTGAGAAGCTGGGGATAAGGTCACCTCCTAACAGCTCTCCCTATACTGCTTTGCCCACATTCAGACCCTAAAGGTGGGAATAATGTGTCCTCGTGCCTGGGCTGAGAATACCCTAGAATCCCTGAGATGGTAAAAGGGGAAAAGAGGCAGCCTGCTCCCTCAGAACCTGGAGGGGACAGACGTCACTCAATCAGCCTAGACAGCAAACCAAAGAAATGAGAAACCAACTTATCTGATCTGAGCAGGAACAGCCAATTCCTCCTTGCTTGCTTCCACAGCCTGACAGAAGCTATAACCCGCACGGTACACTGGGAGTGAGAGTAATTTAAACCAACGACCCCACCCAGTGCACCTGAAGGGAGGCGGATCTAGCACGACTCCAAAACAAAACAAATGACTAGACACGTGCTGCTAATCTGGCAGACCTCCGCACATAGTCTGAGCAGGGCATGACACCTGGTCTTATTTGCAGCAGCCAGGTTGCATCCACTTGCTGTACAGTGTCCTTGTAATCATCATCATGTTACTGCTTTTCCCTGTCAAACTACTCCTACTATGCTCCATCGCAGCTATCAATAGCTAAGTGTGTGGCCAGGAAACAACTCTGCACTCCCAGCAATCCACTGGTGCGCATCTGTAACTGTGACTTGGCCAAGTTTCTGGGAATGCAGTCGCTGCCTTAACAATTAGTGGATTATACTGTCTAAAGAGAACTGATGACATGCAACCAGCCTCACTGGAAGATACCGAGCTGCCATTATTACTCAAAAAAAGCCATCCTTGCCTTGTGCTTTCTCATGGTGGAGAATATGGGCCCCTCTTAGCAATTCTCACTATGCATCAAGGTGCAGTCATCTTTTGACACCTGAAGCAGCTATTACCAGCAGGGAGAGTACTGTACATGTCTTTCATGGCCCACTGGGTCAATGTTTGTCATGGCAGCAGTGAGGCAGCACTGCAGCAAGAAGGCCAGGTCCTATTGACATTTCCACATTTGTATCAGTCTGGTTTCGACACCCTAATGCTTATCCACCTCCTCCATGTCCTCCTCCATGGCTATCCTCCTGTCCCCAACAGAAGCAGAGCATCACTTCCACTCCCCCTAACTCCTATCATATGTGTAAAGCGAAGTATTGTCATGACGTGTTATAGCTGATTGGCCTAGACAAGAATAGCCATACAGCTGATCAGTTTCTAAAGTGCATCAAGGATCAAACATTCCGCTAGCCATTTCTCCGCCAGCTCTAACTGGGCAAGGTGGTCAATGGCAGGAACATCATGGCTGTGTTGCTTTTGGGGAAAATAACACATGATTAATTTAGTGGTGCAATATTTTTTTTAAAGTAAGTTTTTTTGCAGAGGATACTGGCCATGCCCAGTCCGTCCTTGAATTTTAGCCATTCCTATTTGGCAAGGAACTTCTTCTTGGACTTGCAGCCAAAGAATGGTCTGCCATTGCACCGCTTGATCTGCAACATTTCACTTTGCATATGCTAGAGCATCTGTACGGCAGGGTAAATTGATTAAAGCAAATTATTTTGTCATGCACCAGACCACCTCAGCAGGGAGCACGTGTTGTTTTGAGATCAGGCAGCAGCAGCTCATTATGTGTCACATACTCAGGCCCTTCAAAGAGGCCACCATATTTTTCAGTAGTGAAAACTGCATCATCAATTATGTAATCTAATTATGTAATCTAATTAATAAATTCTAATTACTCTTTTTTTGCTTCTGTTGTGAATGTGATTGCTGCTGTTATGCCAAAATTTCCCCACTGGGGGACAATAAAGGGATTTTCTTCTTCTTCTTCTAATCTCCCTGATATTTCTCTTAGAGCAGAAGCTCATTCTGATGCAACAAGGTATGGCAGAAGAAGAGTACCTTCTGCATCTTGCTGGCCACTCTGTAGCTTTTGGGGACTACATGGAGAAAGTCCCATGAAGGAGGATAAACGCACGCTGGCGAGCATCGCAAGTTGTATACTTGCTTGCTTATATACTGATAGGCACATTGTTCACATGCTTTTATCCATTTACCATTGAATCAACATAGGGGAATGTTTTCCTGATACTGAAAGGAAGACCAAATTGCTTTATTTCCAGGATACACTGCATACTAAGCTTTCCGCAGCTTTCACTGAGAAAACATCTGCCACACTCATGTCTGACCAGGAGGTCTCTCTCCACCCCTCAGCGAGTCACCAACCTCCCACCATTTCCACTACCACAAGCAGCAGAACTTGTGGAGCAGTTTTTTCACGTCAGTCTGACACAAATCAGCAAGCGCAGATGTACCGCCTAGACCTAACAACCAGATTCAGTCCTAACTGGACTGTGGCTTTTCTACGATGCATACCATGACCTCTGGTCCCATGGACTTCTGGGCAGGCAGATTAGAACAGTGTCTGCTCAGAGAAGGTTTTCAGTGAGACAGGTGGCGTCACACTCAAACAAATAAAGTTGTCCTCTGCCAGAGTACGAACTTTTACTTTTGTC